>NW_027266219.1:0-12882 GCF_036785885.1 Coffea arabica
GAGGAGCAATCCGCGGGAATAGCAAATGTATCCCCTATCTCTTAAAAAGAAGAGGATAGATAGGTCCACGAGTTGAGACAGAGAAGTTCTGACTAATCAAGTAGGAGTTTACCCACGAGAGTAAGAGGCAGTATCAGCACTGAGAAGGATAGGTGCAGTCGCATTCGATCGAGAGCCAGATACCAATATATAAAGGTCTCAGGTGGAAAGACGAAGACAAAGAGGGTTCGGACTCAACTCATCGTCTGACTCGTCTGCGTCTTCTCTAATCCTTCATTCATTAGAATGAGTTCTCAAACTTCCAACTAGAAAGGAACAAGCGTGCGCATCAACCTACTCGACTTGGACAAAAACCAATCGCCGTGAACTCTAGCATAGCCTTTCCTTCCTTTCCCTAACCCAAAGAGGTTAATCGATGCAACTGCACTCTGTCTTGTCTTTCCTTGAAAAACGAGCTCTTCCTTACTGACCTTATACTTACTCCTTGTTTAGCTGGAAGATGAGATTGACCCTTCTTCCACCTCTACTCCCGGTATTGATAGTTCTCCCAACAACGGACAGAACGAAGAGCGATACTCTTTTAATTATTTATTACCTGGAAGTAACGAACACGAGGCAATGAAAAAGACTCTTGCATTAAGATTTCCAAGGTTTAGCCAAGGCTTAGCTCAGGACCCCACCTCTTCTTCGTTTTGCTTTTCTGTCCAAGGCTCTTTCGGAGCAGAATGAATTCCGCTTTTCCAAGGCCTCTTTCCTACGAAGCCTTGGTAAGTAGTCTCCTACCAAAAAACTCTCAATCAAGCCTTCACACCCCTATAAAACCCCATTTTCCCAAACCTATACCTTTAAAAAATAGGGCATCTTCTTATCTTTTTCGTCTTCTAGTTCAAACCTCTTCTGATGGGTAGGTTCCTATCCTTTATCTATTAGTAAATAGTAAATGGATGAAATTCACTCGTCAGAATCCATATACGGAACTACGTAAAATAAGGCCATGGTCGCTGCATCTGAAATCATTCGTTCACCCGAAAGTCCTCTCTCTACGCTAAAACGCTAAATCATTTGGCTCTTTCACACAGGAATTTTAGTAAAAAGTTCCTTATCGGTTTCGCATGCCAATTGGCAACTGCTCTATTTCGTATCATCCCACCCAGACCTATACGCTATTTCACCAACGATCATTTAATTTCTGAGCAGACGGGATCCTGACCATACACAAAAATAGGATGACCTATAAGGCAAGGCTTTTCCTTCGTTTCACTTTCCGAAGATGAGCTTACCCTGAACTCCCTGACTATCGCACTGCCCACCCACGGCTATGCTACTACGACCAGACACTACTGCCTTGAATAAGACAGAAGTGGTGCGACAACAAAGATTGATCCCCATACTGATCCTGATCCAGTGGGAGAGCTTCCCAGAGAAGTGACTCCTATAACTACTCTAACGTAACCCCTCATGAACGAATCCAATTCTTTGACTTCGAAAGTAGCATGCATTCCATAAATGAAATCCCCAGGAACTCCATTCGAAGAGGGCCTTCACTCTACCTCCCTCTTGACCTCAGAGCTATCGACCCAAAAACGGAATGGCTTGGTTTCAGGAGGCAATTTATAGTCCTGAGAGGAGTAGATGGATGGAGGCCATGGTAGAAGAGGTAGAGTCATTGCACAAGAACAAGACTTGGGAGTTGGTGGAACTTCCCAAGGGAAAGAAGACCATAGCATTATGAGATCAAAAGAAAGAGCTCGGAAAGAGTAAATAATAAGCTCTACGTGAAGAGAATGGTGGAAAGCAGTGCGCAAACATCATTCTCTCCTAGGATGCATCATGGGAAAATCTCAAGACGATAGAGTGATGCCGCTTACCCTACTACTAAGATTAGGGTTAGTAGAGTAGGATTCTTCAAATCTCTACCATCGTGAGCTTTCGGAATATGAGACTTCCCCAACCCAATCGTGTCACTAGAGATAGGATTTCAAGGATCTTGCTCAGAAAGCTCTTCTGATTCATCTAGTGACTCATCCAATGACTCTTGTCCATGCTTAGAGGAGTCATCTAGTGATGATGAAATCGACTCTCGCTTCTCACCCGAGGGTTGCCCGTTCTCATTTTCCCTCTACTTTCTTAATTCAGCACAGTTGAATAATTTATTGACTCTGTTCCCTGTGGGAGTTCAGGTCGATCAGAAAGACAAAAAGGTGGAGCTCGTTTGCAATTTTCCTTCTTTCTAGTAATTTAAGGACATTCCCCTCTGATAGCACGATGGACTCATCTGGTATTTAACAATTCCGCCTGCCCAATCTAGCAACCCACGGAGCGGTAGACAACCGAATAAGACTATGATTTTCCTTTTAATTGACAATATTACCCACCGCCCTTTCAGGGCTTTGGCTTAGCCACGCGTACCGGGTCGTGATCTGGACGAAAGAATTATTCACCCAGCAAAACTCTAGCTATTGACTTGGATGTGTCCTCATTCAAAAGAATGAAAAAAGTTCCATTTATACAGAAGTATGCCCAACAAACGAAAGTTTTCATGCTCTAGAGGAATTTAGTTTGACTATTCAGCAAGACTAGAGCAGGAAGGTAGTACCAAAGGAGGATCATTTGGCATAGGAAGTGAGCCCTTATTAGGGATCGTGGTTGGATGGGAGTAACCCTTAGTTGGTTGTCAAAGATTCCTTCTGTACTTCTAATTATTATGCTTCGTCGGTATGACCACTGGACTCTAACGTAAGGTATTGTCTTGGTTCGTAACACTTGTTCCTTGGCGGGCAACACAGTTCTTAAGGGATACTCCTGGTAGGTTAGATCTTCTCGAACCTTAAGTTCTTCCTCTTACTCTCTTGTTCTAACTAGCTAAAACTCCCTCTTACTGTCTTTTAAGTGAACTTAGGCCTGGGAGGCCTAAGGAACGAGACTTAAGAGAGTATTTAGTTGTTTGTCTTATGACCTGAAGAAAAGAGTAGGGGTCTTATCTTAGAAGAGCCAAGAAGCGCGTCTTCTGGAGATTCAATCTCCAATGCGTTCGCTCAAGCTATCGAATCGAATCCCTAACTAATAGGTCAGTATACCCATAGTTTGGGATAAGCTAATCCCCCATGGGCCCAAGTACTCTGGCGCTTGACACAGCCGCGTAAGAATGAACCGAAGGATTCAAACGTGGAGTTCTTTCCCACTTATGACGGTGAGCAGTGCTAATATTTCCTGGAAACGGAATCTCGAATCTTTTCATAGACTTTTCGATCAACCACTCATCCATGTTGGGCTTTCAACTAAGCCGGTGCTCTGTGCCTCCATCTTCAGGGGCCCTTCTCAGTGATCAATGGAGCGGAGACCTAACCTAGGGCCAGAGACGGAAGCCTTTGGACTCCATCCTAAGTAAAAGCAGTCTGAAAGAAAGATGCCTGAGGGGAGCGGTAAGAGGCAAGGGGACAGGTGGGTATGATGTCACTAGGCTTAATATAAAGATGTTGTCTGTTACTACACTCCTTCTATCGCCTAGCCATAACCAAGATTCAAAGATGGATAAGGCTAATAGAGCTCTATTGTGTCTAACCTTACCTCCCCTTTCCCCTATGTAATTACATTTAGAATATCCCCCTTTCTTTATTTAAGGAGATTCTATCCCTTCCCGTGGTAATATCCCACGTCTTGCTCGTAGCGATGCCGATTCCTCTAGCTGCTCAATCGTATGAGATCAATCCTTATTCTTTTTTCAGAAAAAAAGAATCCCCTCTGCCCTTCACCCCCGACTGATACTTGTCAACTCCCCCTTCACTTTCAAATAAAAGTCAAAGTTCGCCTTTGCACCTAAAAAGTAGAGAGGTGCAAAGGCGAACTTTGACTTTTATTTGAAAGTGAAGGGGAGTTGACAAGTATCAGTCGGGGGTAGAAGGCGCAGAGGAGATTCTTCTACTGTGACTGCGAGTGTCTCTGGTCCTTCCAATTATCTTTATCCAAGCCCAGATAAGTGAGTCTTCGATCCCGAGACATTTACAATGGGGCTTCATCTTGTTTCGCTTTCTATTTATTGAGAGCATTGGGTCCTAATCGGTCAAACCTATGTGAAGTTATGGAAGATGCTTATTTTATGATCTATAGACGAGAGGTTTTAGCACCTAAAGCGTACGGCACTTCACTCTGAGGAGATAAACGATAAGACTAGGATACTACACCAACTACCGCAGCATTTAGCTGAGGAGAATACATTATGCAGCCTGATTCTTCCCTCTATTACCAGAGGACTTAAGTGGCGGCAAGCCGATGGGTAGATGACCACGTCTTTACAAAAAAGTAAAAAGAGCATTTTAAGAAAGAAGGGTACTCGTGCCCCACCCTTGCTTCTAAAAGCGGAAAGACAGCCCTAACCTAAGAAAGGAAGGTAGCATCTTCCTCTTATCTGAATCTGAAAGTAGAATCTCTTCGCCTCACTCTCACGAGTCAGTCGGGCCGGTTGCTAGCCTGCCTTTCTTCTCTATGAGAAAAAAAGGAAGTTACAAGCCGAAACTACATTTGTAGAACGATAATGTTAAGAATGAGACCGAGGCCTGGGATACAAGGAACCTTATACAACTAAGGGAAGCTCAGGTATCTTATTCTTATACCCCCGGCGATTGCTCCACGCGTTCAAATGCTATCCACGTTCAGTTCAAGCCTAGGAGAGCTCCTAGTCCGACTAATATTGGGCTAGCTGAACCAGTTTCAAAGGCCCCTGAGCTCTTTACTTGAATAGTGAAAGACGTATATGACAATGACTGACTACACAGACAGACATACGGAAATTACTAAGGTTAAGGGCTAGGCGGGGTAGATTGCATCGAAAGCTTGACAATTGACTTTGGAGAGCCCTTCTTGGACTTAGCTCTTCCATAAAAGCAGAGTAGACAATATGTCTAGTAGTATACTAGGAGCAAAGAGGAGCTCGCCAAGCGGAGGAGTCGGGCTCAACTACTTAACTAGTCCGGAGCAATGTCCCTATGCTATGTTCCTGTCTCGAGGCAAGTCTGCTATCTTCGCCTCGTTGTCTAACTTTACTTAGTTTTTTCCTTGACAAGAGAACTCAAATCCTTCCCTTAGGGTTTAATCGGAAAGATCACAAACAATTAATCCACTGAGGGACTTTCACGAGAAGGCTGTTTTCTTAGCGTTTAATGGCATGTTTATGAGCCGGCTGTCAAAGCCACTTTGGAGCAGAATTTGCAATAATGAGGCCAGTTTTCGTATTCAATTTGCTGCCAAAACCCATAGCTATCATCCCCAATCCACAAGCGCTTCTTAGGCTCTACCGCAACATCCAGCTCAACTAAAACTCGAGCCACTGAAGGCCTTTTCAATCGTCGGACGCAAGAGTATATGCCTGGAGTCCAGTAGCCCTATAGGGCAATCACCTTTCAACCCTAACGAAGCAACAAACTTACGTAGAGTCTCCATAGATGGCCTCCCCATTGTAAATTTACCAACTAGTGCGTTTTTGTAGGGTTCAGAAATACGCAATAAATCTTGTCGCTTTAAAGCAAGACCGGATCAGCACAGCAAAGGAAAGTACTCAAACTAAGACAAAGAAAGGGGGAATCTCCTACTTACTTAGGCTCCAAGTAGTCTACATCGATAGACCAAGCAGAAGAAAAAAATACGTGCTAAGGAAAATGTAAGGTGCTGCTAAATGGATGAACAGAAAGGAAGGGCAGTAATACTAGGAAAGCATGGGCAAGAGGCTGTGGACGACATGACGCACCCGTCAGCACCAGATTAATGACGCAAACTTGAGCGCCTTAAGCTGAAGTCACGAGAGAAGGGCGCCAGGGTAAAAGGCATACCAGAAATTTAGGTAATGGTAATGCAGAAAGGGAAAAAAGAAAAGCTTGACGCTAATCCAGTAAAGACTGAACCCATAAAGCGAACAAGTCTTCTTTCAGAAGCAGTTCTCTTATCCGCTGTTGTTAGCTCTCGGTAACATAAATGAACAAGTTTCTTTTGTATTCGAGCTGCTGGGGTGGCGTAGTGATCGGTCATTTCATTGAATGTGTTCAGGATATGGCCCCTGGCCTCTTTCTGTTCCTGCGCTTGGCCTTTGAGTTGCCTTCACACGGCCGACAAAGACAGATCTTCACATAGCGTACAGGAAGTCGAAAGGAAGTACCAGAGCCCTGACTTTCCGCTTTGAGCTGAGCAAGCAGCTGAACCCATTGCCCTAATAGAATAGAATGGGGCTAGTTGTCGGACTTGATGTCATCTAAGTCAACTGGGGAAATCGGCTTCGATCCTCTTTCTTTGTCTTTGTTACACCGGGCTTCCAAGTAATAGTATGAACCGCTTGCTCTGCTCGCAGCTTACACAGGGCTGTCGGAGGACTTGAGCGATGAGATCCTGCGAGACCTCATCTGAATAGGTCTCGCTCCGTCCGTGCCTTTTGATTTGACTTGGGATGGGACTGGCTAACCCATGATCTCAGGTTCGAACTCATTATCATAGTATGGGCTTCGGTTCGGAACTCTGAATCGATCAATCGAATGGGACTACTCCGATCCTCGCATCGGTGAAATAACGTATAATAGATAGACCTGGAAAGATAATCTATGCTTTCTGGCTCCTCACTTCCGGTCGGTGCGCCTCCCCTCTCTTTGGAGTTCGCCGCTTTCTTCCTGTGGTGACTATATTCGCACAAGCCAAGTGTAGTCTTGAACTTTTGCACCAACAACATTGCGGAATATGAGGCTTATTTTATTGGCCTCGATGTGGCGGTCCTCATGGGTGTTCAATTCCTATAAGTTCGAAGAGATTCCCAGCTGGTCATTTCATTCGGCAGCTCACTGGTGAATAAGAGGGTCACAAGTGTGAAGTTAGCCTTCTGCTCTCGCCTGGATAGCAGGGTCTGTGTTGGCTTCGCTTACCGCGAGAAGATTCAGCCGGTGGTATGCCGAGCCCTCTCTTTTCTCCTGCCTGCTGTAATGACCGGTCTCCTAAAGAGAAGAAGGGCGCGGAAGCAAGAAAGCCAAGAACTGGGGCAAAGGTCTCACCCGCTGTAGCTTTACCACGCAGGGGCAAGAATGAAAGCAGCAGTTCGAGCAGATGACCTTTTTTCTGTTGAACCAATAGTAGGTCCAGATGCTGTTGCCGGGTGGTACTAAGCCGCTTCCCTCGCCTCGAGCAAGGAGAGGGTCTCGGAGCACATAGAGGAGCAGTCCGTTTAGTTGGACTTTCTGAGGGATCGCTTTCAGCTGGATCGAGCTCTCATGCTGATCGGAGGAATGCCAATCTCTCTTTCTTTTCAGAGAAAGCACTCTTTCTTGCTCGTCTTATGATTCCGAATTCCCTTCTTGAAGGTTGCGTCATCAGAGAAGGTCCTTCTTCTCTTCTGGCAGTCAGAGTGATGGCTCCTCATCCGAGTTAGGAGTAATAACCTGTAAAAGGGCAGTCAAGCATCCAATCAGCAGCTGGACTGGAAAATAGATAGAAGAATGATTCTCAAGTTTATATGCATTTCCTATACTAAGCCCTACTTGGTACTCTCTTTCCCGTACAGGGATTAGGGATCTTGCCCATAGGGGCACTAACACTCGCTTAAGGGACTGATCAAAATGCTTTTTCTTGCAGAACCTCTCACTTCGTTCGAGCAACAAGCCTTGAAGGCTTGCCTTGAAATGGAAATAGTGAGTCTGGCCACAATAACTCTTTCTCTTCTGAGTATAGCTTGCAAAAAGAAGGGATTGGTCCTAATCCACAAACCAAAAGAGGGATCGCAAGACATGGGAAGCGATCTTGCCGTGGCTGAACACCAAGCCAATCTCGACAAATAGAGGTCGAAGCAACTACATCATTCAAGTCGGAAGTAGTGCTTTCTACGCTATTGGCATACCTTGTGGCATACCTGGAATCTTGCCAAAAATCCTTTCTTCTCTTAGGAGCGTAAGCCACTCTGTGTTCTGATTCACTTGCTAAGAGCGGTGGGATGATGCGCATTGAACTTGACTCCACCCATAGAGGTGCATAGCCCGGCGAAAGAAGGTTTGACCTAAGGCTACGCGAATGCCTAACCTACTCGCTAACTCGAGTCCAAAAACTAAGGCAATAATCATTGTTCACCGACGGAACAGACGACTAGCTAGCCAACGGAGGCGTTAAGCCGCCAGAGGCCGTACGCTGACAAGCCCAATCCAACGGAAGGGAGCCTCTAACTTGCCTGACCAAAGGAGAAAAAAAGAAAAGAAGAGTAGTTGAAAAGGAAGGAGTACGATCATCATCTTATGGAACGGGATTAGCTTTAGCTAAAATTTAGGAATGCCCTGCGATCAGCCTCAAGGCTAGGTTCAGGTCCGGCTACTACCGCATGGCCATGAGAGATGCGATTCTGGATTTTCCCTAGTGAACGAGGGGCGGCTGCGCTTCTATCTTATGGATAAAGGCAGGGATCACCGCAACCTGGAGCTGTATAAGGGGGTTCTATAAGTTTCACGCCCCGTCTAAGGCTCGACCGAGCTGTACAAAACAACGAACGCTATGAATGCATGGGGAAAGGCAAGACCCAACCCCAACCGGAAAACGTGATCTACTCGTTACTATAAGATATATTGAACCAGAAGAGGAAAGAGCGAGCCACAGATCATAGCCTTATAGGCGAGTTGGAGAGCCTTGAATAAGGCAATTCATATTTCTTTCTAATTGAATTGGTTTTTGTTCATTCTGCGATGTAAAATGATGAAAATGGTTTCTCCACTCGGAAGACAGCAATCCAAATGGGAAGAGTTTTCTCTCTTATGTGCAATTTCATTAAAACCTGTTCTCGATTGCCCGAGTCTTTTTTCAATCCATTTATTTCACACTTCCCGGTCTTTCTTTTTTATTAAACCCTTTTTTTATTGTGAAGGTAAGAGGGTGCAGTTACGGTAAGGCTTGAGAAGGTCAGGGACGGAGGAGTAGGAGGGGCTAAGAAGAGGAGATTAGTCACCAAGGACCTTAGACGTAGGAGAGGAGGTTCAGGTTGCTTCCCCTTGGTGCAGTGATTAACAAACAGCTTGGCTTGTTTACGCTTTTCAGACCGTGCTGGGCTGGGATCGTTTCATTCTATATGGGCTATAGACCAGAAAGGATAGTGATGACGAGGCGGAGGTTCTGAAAGAAATGACTCGACCTATCTAAAGAGTCCCTTTAAGGAATTGATCGACTAAAGGAAGCATCGATGTGCAGAAAGAAAAGAATGAAGATTGGGTAAGTCAAGTCACGTAAAGACCAGCTTTCTTAAGACCTGCTTTCGACAGTTTCGTAGAGTGATGGCTATAAGTAAGAATGAGTGTAAAACAGTCTTCTCACAAAAGACCTCTCCCCTGTGATTTAAAGGATGGGCTTTAGACTGAATTGATGACTTCACAAGAAGAAGAAGAACTTGTTGTTTAAGGGATTCGCACTGACCTTCCCTCTGTGGATGGTATGCCCGGGAGGTGACTAGGCATTCCCACGTGCGGGTTCTCCGGTGCCCTCTCTCTTTACTACATTCTCTGTGCTCACTCTGCTACTTATCACCCGATAGAGTGGCTTCGCTCCTCCCGAAGGCCTAATCTTCTTAGTGAGAACACTTAGCTTGTCTGTGAGGTAAGAAAGAGTAGGATTTCACCTTCTTCTTATAGACATTACATTAATAAGAAGATTTAGCTGTAAGGGTTAGTCTTTCACCTCACTTGCTGGGCATTCCTTTTTGCAGCAATGTTGGGCTTTTTGAAATCCAGTCCTTTCAGCCTTTCTTGCTTAGATCTTTTCTGGTAACTGCCTCGTAACTGCATTACTATAGTGCTTTCCCTTTCATTTATTACATAACCTTCTTTTTTCTCTCTTTAAGCAGAAAAGGGCAGATAAAGGTTCTGAAAGAACTCACACCCATAGGCATACCCGAACGACTCTCATTTCCTTGCTTCAGTTGGTTCAGGAAGCTTTGGCATCGAGACGCATTACGATAGCTATAGCTAGGCCGGGTGGGATTCTCTCTCTATCTAATGGTTATGAATAAAGTGATGAATCAAGTGGATCCTTACCTCAGTAGCTGGGAAGGCAGGCCCTTAGCTTCAACTAGTTCAGTTTGAGTCTTTCTCAGGAGTAGTTGAATTGCTAGTAGGCAGAAAATCAGTAGTGCGTTAGCTTATCTGTTCATTTTCAAACAACCCTTGTTTGTGCTCCTTTCTCTTTCTAAGCCGCTCTCGCTAGCAGGGAATCTAGTTCAGCAAGGTCCATAGGGTGAGCTCGCTTGAAGCTGGGTCTGCTTGGTATGGTCTTGGACTGAAGTAGGCATTCTTATCTGACTCTTACAGAGAGTTATAGTACTAGGATAGGATAGGTCTTCGCTTGACTCGTTCGCGTATACCTCTTTCTCAGTCGTGTGTACAATCTGACGACGCCAATATCACTGACGAATCGAATAAGGAAATGCAATTGTCTATAAGTACGTTAGCTAAGTATAATCATGTTCGAGTGTCGCATTTGATGGAGCAGGTCTTGATGCGAATCGATACATTATTGAAGGCAAAAGCCCCTCACAACTCTTTCAATGCGAAGTCCGAGATAACAAGTCTTCTCTGGGAGCAGCATCGTTTCGGTTTTCCGCAATGCATAGATTCGATCTTCCTAAGCCAAATAAACCAGGACAGCTACGACCAATCACTCTCTACTCTACCCTATGCCAAGGATAGAATCGTGATGGATGCGATCCCCCAGGTCGCCGAATGAGTTATTGTCTGGCATTTTCCGTGATTGTTAATATGGCTTTGGTTGGGATTGAGTAAGTCAAAGCTTACTGACCGCTTAGGACAAGGGTGATTCTTGAGACAGCGACTCCCACAGCATTAGATTAGCCCAAAAGCAACTCCTCAACCCCAGAAATGCGAGTCAAAGAGCAGGTTCCATAAAGAGAAAGAGGTGCCGTCACTGTAATGTAATAAGAGTTCAAAATGGAATGATCAGCTTGAGTTGACACCTTTCGTTCACCAATACTGGTAGAGTAGGAAAGAGTGGCAACTGCAAATATTACCATCTCTAGTTATTCGACTATTGATCTCTCTTTTGATTCCTCGGACAGTAGGAATTGCCTTTGACTTTCATTATTCTATATGAATTCTGGTTCTGTCTCTTCCTAGCGGGTACGACAGCAAGACCTTCTATAGCATCAAAAGTGGATTCCATTTCTAGTCTGACAACCACGGCAACAACTATACTATTGAGGAAGATCTCCCATTGATTTCAAAATTCATCTTAGATGTCGATGAATCCCAATCAATCCCTTTCGTACCATCTTCTTACGAATCTGATTCACTTTCTGAACCACCAGCAGTTGGCTCTGGGCATTGAGTCCTGACTCCTTCCGGCAACAGCGCTGACTTCTATGACACCACCACCGGTACCGGTTAGGAGAGCAGCTTTTTGCCTACTTCTCTTCCTGAAAGTCCCAGAGCTGATGAAATTTTCTGTCTTCTGATTCAATTCCATCTGCACCTGACACCAGCAAGGTCAATCTCTTTCTTACTCGTCCATTAACAAGGCAAGAGCAAGACAGTCAGAAAGGCAAGTCTGATCTGTTATTCTCGGACATAGCATCGTATATAAATAAGAGAAAGGCTTCTCTTATAAGAGCTAGTTTCCCACAAGCTAAGCAAGGGTCGATGTAATTGACGTCTTCATGCCATCTTCATTCAGTTGAATGCCGCAGATCGTCTTCTGCATAGGATAGGGATGACTACTAAGAGCGCATTCTTCCTTCAAAGAGCCTTTCTCCCGCCCGATGTGAACGAATCGTCTGAATCAAACAATTCCTCTTCTCAACAGCAGTCGTTAGGCCTCCCACCCATAGTTCAGTCGGGAGAGAGCGGTGTAGAGGTCTTGACTATTGGGATATCAATCATATTCCGATTTGGCGTATGACTCTTAAAGTTACTGTATTGCTAAGAGTTGCCGGCGAAGGGAAGTTTGACTTTGAAAGAAGCCACTTTCACCTTGAAAGCCACTAGACCTTCTTCCCCGTGCATGCATGGTAACAATGATTAGCACTTCCCATTCTTCCTTTCTAATCGATCGAGCCTCCCCCAGGTAGCAGTCTTTAGCAACCGTCCATGCAAGAGTAGCACCTGCGCCTATAGCAATGGTTAAAAGACCACCTGCAAATAAGGTAGTGATGCCTCTTGACAAGGATAAAGCTTTGTGCAGTACTAAAGCAAAGAAAATCATGCCCTTCACATCGGGAAAAACACTCTCTCTTTAGGGCTCATGGGTCTATCTTCGCTACGTGGCCCGGCTACCAAACTACCAAAGCTTCTCGTTCGATCTCTTTCCCAAGTGACTCTCCCCGGGGAAGCCACTATGAGGAAAAGGCAGTGTGCACCAAGCAAGCAATGAAAGGAAGACTCACCCGGAAATAGAATCATTCCCTTATCGAAAGAGGTACGTACTAGAGTTTCGCCGATGTAGACAGGTATGCAAGGGAAAGGATGAGTGGGCGTAGAACCAACACAGCCGGAGAGGGATGAAGCAGTTTGAATAAAAGACTCCCGAAACTACCAGCTTTCAAAGCTGACTTGACTGAAAGCACTTAAGATTTTACACCACCTTTCTTTCGAAATAGAGGTTCTTCTTGTCCGTTTGTCTATCCTCCAAATCTCGGTTCGCTCCTCCAATTTCAATTAAGATATTTTGCACAACCTTTCTCTATAAACCGCTCGAACCTTTGTTCATTGGTACTTCAATCAACCCCTCCTCGTCTTAACGCCTCGTCGGTAGGGAAAGGGGAAGGAAAAACCTTTACTTATTCTAACCAAAAACCGTGTAATATTCAAAAATGAAGTGAAACCTATAAGAGAACGACAGAATCATAGTCGATCGCAAAGCCAGGAAAGGAAAGACGAC
>NW_027266220.1:0-21154 GCF_036785885.1 Coffea arabica
AACCTGTGTCGAGCCTATGAAAAGAGTATGCCCGAGTGGAACTGAGAAGATCAAATGACCCGACAGAGCAGGAAGTGACCAAGTGCAGTTGACTACAGAACCTGCCCTGTCGTTGCTAAAGCAAACAGCCCCTCGCAGGCAGCCGATTTTTCATGCTTTGGTCTCATTATCTCACCTAGCGAGACCGCCCACCACAGAGAGCTAGGCCTGGGTGCAAGTCAACATATGAGAATATCAGACTGATGTGGCATTCCCGACTTGAAAAGGGTTGGTAGACTTCAAGCTGGGTCAGCTAGACCTAAGTAAGTAGGCATCGAAGGAGGATTGTAGTAAGGAGTTTTGCGATTTGACTACTTTTTAGTTGAAGAACCTAGTGAGCCCCTTCGGAGTCTTCTGTGTAGCTTTCTTCTCTTATGCAATTCCGAGTGGAAGAACTTCTGACTTCCCCAAAAGGAGAGCTATTAAGCTCTTCCTCTCGCTCCTGAGTTTCCATTAGCCCCTTTTCTAATTGAAGGAAGAAAGCTATTGAGCCAATCATTCAATAAAGAAAATAAGTAAAGAAAAAGAAAGGTGAACAAGAAGGGAATAAGCTCTCAAGCCTCGGAGGAGAGCAATCTCTTGTGGAAAAAGGCGGCAAGATCCGACTAAGCCAATCTTGATTCTCTCTGAATGCTTCAAAGAAGAAGAGTCAGCCGGGAATCCAAAATGAGCATTACCTTGCTTCGTGCTGGAGGCACGTTTGAGAGTGATAGCACTTTGATTGTCACATCGAAGAATGGCATGATGAAACCCCAACTCAAGACTCAAGGTAGTCGAAAAGCAAGTTTTTTCTGCAGATGTTGAAGCCATAGCTCGATATTCAGCTTCTGTGCTAGAGCGTGAGACTTTTTCTTTCAATGCTTTCTTTCCTGATGAGGACTAAGAAAAGGGAATATAGCTAAACAGCTGCAGCAGAAAGAACGAAAAGCCAAAAGTCAAGGTGCATAGCGTTTCAAGAATAGGGGAGTACAGAATAAGGGGTTTGCAAGACAAAAGAGAATCCGCTGGAACTACGGCCTCTGACTATTCAAAAAAGCGGAATCCAATTCAATTCCACCAGTGTGTATGGTTGACAACCTTAATTCTCTATGTTCAACGCTTTGGGCATGCCAGAGCAAGACTTCTCTGTGGGAATACCCGGCTATCTCCTACTTTAAATAGAGAAAATCCCTGGAATTCTCTGATGCCGGGGATTATGTCTAAAAAACTTCGTATTGCGATCTCCGCTGACGATCTTTTTCTTTTCATAAGATCTATTCTTGGGCTAGAGCGTTAATATAGCTTTTCTCTTTTATTTATATGGGATAGGGCTTTGGAGAACTCCTAGAATGGAATTCCCCTTATGTTATATATCCTAACTAGTACCAGTCTAACTAAGAGTCATCTGCTAGGCCAGCTTCCTGTGAGTAAGCCAGTTCTAAAGAAGAGGGCTAAGGAAAAGCTAAAAATTCATTGGGATAGATGCAGCGCCAATTCATTTCCGCAAATTGTAGCGGTAAGTGCTAAGTACTTCGATTCAAAGTTTGCAGGTAGAATAGGAATAGGCTTTTTCTTTAGAGTCAGACTCTTTGCTTGCTTCTTTCGGCCAGCTCAGCGGATGAGTGGCCGTATTCGACACCTCTTTCTCTTACGGCTAGTGCGCTATTTGAGATAGTTGAAAAGGGGTGTAGCGATAGAAAGTTTTGAGAATTATTGATTCAACCTCAAAAGTCATTGCTAGTACGTTTAATACAGTTACTGCTATACCTTAGGCCTCAATTAGCAGTCGAAGGAACTTTCGAGTGAGTCCTCAATGATTTTTTGGGCTCTAAGCCTCCTAGCAAGCAGAGAAGGCAAGGAAGGGGCGAAGCGTCTTATGAAGCGACTTGTCCCACCTGCTGCTATTCTTTATCATGAACCACCCGCTGAAGATCGCCCCTACTGCATACTGGGCACGGATCCCCTTTCTTTCTTGCGGTCGCCGAGGACGTACGCTGAACCGGATTAAATCGGTGCCTTAACGTCGGGTGATTGCTTTCTTAGTGTGGCATGGATCTTCCCTGTCCACTGGCGGTTTCGTATATAGATATGGAGCCTAAACCTATGGGCCAGGGTATGAGAATCTCCCTGTCTAATCGACTCCCTGCGTTGATTGAATCTAAAAGGGATCCCCCTTTGACGCGCCTAACTCTTTCATTGCCCTCCCTTGGTCTTTCTTTTGAAATAAGGACTTTGCCCGCGGGTCAGCAGCGATATGGTTTTCTTACCATTAACTCCCCCTCTGACTATGGGTAGCTGGCTTGATGATTGATCTCGGTGAGTTCCACCCGTCTATCTAAGGATGGATCCCTTTTGCCCTCTTTTTGAGGCAAGTCCTATACCTGTAGGGTGGGATTCTTCCTTTCTAGCAGCTCTCAAAAGGCTTCCAAAATGGATTGAGTCCTAAGCCGACCCCTTGAGACTAGCCGGACAATGGAGATAGGTGTGGATATGCATCTTTGAATTCATTAGCTCGCACAAGATCTACCTCCTAACCACAGAACCTCAGAGTTCTATCAACCAACAGCTTCATAGAGAAAGGAGTCCCCATTTGGATCATCTACAGTGGCAGCATCGGCTCTAAGAGATTGAAGCTTGGAGTGCGCCTTCCTTCCATAGCTTTTTCTCTTTCTTTGGCTAGATCGAGTAAGGGGAACGACTTTTTGATTCATGAGGAGACGAGAATGGTTGTGGCCTTATTGGACGAGATGGAGAAGGAAGAAGACTAATTACTTATTTATTTGCTTGCCGAGCACACCGAGCAAGAGAGAGATAGATAGAAAGTGTGTGATAGACGGAAGCCCCCTGCTTTGAAGCCGTGACCGGACGGGACCCATGGCATGATGTTTGAATCTAGGTCATAGCATGTTCAACGCATGGCGTTCCAAGCCCAAAGTCATTACCAAGGCGGTAATTCCGCACCCTAGCGTCGGTAGGTTCTACTCAGGACAAGGCGCCACAAGCAGTCGGCGATGTCCTAGCCTTTTTTGACTCCTCTCAGACCAGGTATTCCTCCAAGACCAAGAACAAGGGATGAAGTAAGAGCGCATTCTAATTTTGGTTCAATATCTCCCGCTACTCCTTATCCTTCAAAGAGCTCCCTCTCTGCATCAAGACTAGTGTCTTGCCTTAGTGCAATCAGTTCCTGGCACCAATCCCTTCCCTGCTTAGAAATAAAGTTCCTAAATAGGAGAAAATGTGCCAACTAGCTCCAATTACTAAACACTGATCTAACGGGACCCTCTTTCTCGCTTTTCTATCTACCATGTTAAAGGATCCCCATCCATGAATCTTTGGTTCCCTCCGGAGTTGACTTATGGCCGCACTTCCTTATAACTTGACCGTGGAAAATTCTGCTTTTTGGCTTAGCGCATCAGAAACTTGCTTGGTCCTTCCCGGGCTTGTATGCCATGACCATATCGAACTCCGCTAAGAAGTATTGCCAACGCGCTTGTTTAGGAATTTAGCTTCTTCTGTGCATCAATCCGATTTAGGGCATATTCCTTATACAATTATCCTTGCTCATACCATTAACTGGTCGAAAGGTGTCTGCTAGAGGAACTTTTCTTGGAAGGTTCAATACAGAAGCAATTCCTTGCTTCTACGAATACCATAGCAAGTGAATTATCCCTGCTTTCGAGAGGTAGGCGTTGGATGATATGATATGATTATAGAGCAAGTGGAAATATTCAGTAGCGAACTCTAGATGGTTGGAATTGCTTTCCTGAGGATTGAATTCCCTTGTGCCTTTCCTGCGTTAGGAGCCCCTCCCAGTTGCCATTGATCTAGTAGTCTTTACAGTGCCCGTAACAGGGGACTCTTAGGGCTCTTTCCTAGTCTTCCGGAAGGCCTGTTTTAAAACAGTAGGAAAGCTAATATCTGACAGCTTTATTGATGTAGTTCCTCCTTTTCCTAGATTGGCGAGATCTTTCGGTAAAACCCCAATTGGTTATCGTATTATGAAGGAATATGTTCTCTTTCCGTTCCGCTCTTTCATCTTCGGGTAGGTGCTATGTTATTGGCAGGCTACTAAAGACGCCTAGAATTAAGAGTTTGGTATTCAGTAAAGTGTAGATCCACTTTTTGGTGGAAAGGTGTCCGCCTGTATATGTCTTGTAAGTTAGTGGGTCGGGGTTAAAGATGTGATAAGTTCTCCGTTCCATGGAAGCGCAGTATCATTTGGGTTACTGCTTTTATTCGCTCTTCTTCTCAATTGTGGATTAGCCTAGTTTCTAGTGAGTATCGGTAATGCGTACATATTCCTATGCGTGCCTATCTCTGCGTTTATAGGATGGAAGTCATGTCATTGCTAGGGGGGGTCTATCTAGTATAATGTCTGATGGATAGTCGGACTGGTATCAACTAAGACTCCTGGGTAGTTCCATTAGCTCTCGCGTTTCCGTCCGTCGATTGTAATAAATTGGGAGCGTGAAATCACTATTTATCATCATATCTTTTTTTTTGTAGAAAGAGTTTAATGCGCGCTAAAACAGCAGCCAAGGCTGTGCTTTAGTGCATTAGTTTAGTGCCGTCGATTACTGAATTGACTGCTTTACGATACTGCATTACCGGACCCGGATTACCTTTCCTTGATTGCCAATGTCCCAAGAGAGGGAAGAATTGGACAAATAGACCAGGATAAGGGCGAGACAGATATTGTTGAATTACCTGAACTCCCAACCTTTTCTTTTTATTCTGCTGCCTCGATTTTTCATTAGTAAGGGAAGCTGTTGGCACCTATTAGGTATTAGGTAAAAAGCTTGCTTTAAAAGTAGCAGGAGTACCTATAACTTAACTCTCCATTTCATAATAGAAGAAAGCGTAGAAAAGAAGGGTTTTGATTCGACCCCTCGCTGATTGGATTGCTTCCTTGACTCCACCATCACCTCAAAAACCAATACCAGACTTACCACAGTCTCAAGCTAAGAAAAAAAGAAAAAAGAATTCATTGCTGTGGAAAAGCTGTTAAAGCATAAAGTAAGAAGGAAATGCACCTTCTCCGATTAGAAGGTTACGGGACTCCTTTTCATACGAAAATAACTACGATAGAGGGTAGGGAGGAATGAAATGAGAGACTACGAAAGTGAGTCAAACCCACAGAAGGAAAGAACTCAATCTAATCAGTCCAGGAAAAGCAAGTGCACCTTAGAGAATCCGACTAAAGGATAACGGAATAAGAGAATCGAAAGGAAAAGAAAGATGCCTCTTTTTCTGTTTAAATGCTTAGTGTTGAAGAAAGACAGAGCTTCTCAATTTTCATTGAAACAAAAATAGACATAAAAGCGATTATTTATTTTTCCAGTTCGTGATACAATATTCAAACGTCTACCAAGCTTCTATTTCTAGAGTGATTACGATCCGATTGCCTACTGTTGATAGTCTTTCAGCATAAGAGTGTTCAGGATGAAGTGGCTGCAGTTCTTACTGCCAATAGGACTCTTTGCGAGCCAAAAACTCTTCTGATGCAATTGACATGCGAGCAACTATAGATGAAATAGTTAAAGACATTGCTTTGAAGTTTGGTTCTCAAGTAAAAAAATCTAAGCTTTATCGATTCCCCAAAGCATTTATTCCATCTTAGAACGGGTCCGCTCTTGGGAAGCTTTGGAAAAAACAAAATATAACTGAATTGGAATGTGATTAAATCACTGAAGAAGCGCTCCACTATGGCCGATTCAATAGTTTGTCCTAGCTCCCTGCAAACAAGGGAAGAATGTTCGGTTTGGGTAAGCTCTTTTCGAACAGGTTATTTCGGTAAAGAGGGAGACAAAGCCTTTTCACTTCTGTAGCCTTAGAAGGCGAGGTAAAGGCGTATTATAAGCTCTTCACCCAAGGGCTTCCACTTGACCAAATACTCGGTGTAAGGAGGCACGCCATGACGTCCGCACTGTCCGGTCCGCAATAATGTACTCCGCCTCTTTGTCACAGGAATCAACAACAGCAGTAGGCGCTCGATTTGATAGCCCTCTGCTAGGGTCCTCCATGTCTTCATGATAGAGCTTCAAGCAGCTTGCATGGAAGACGGAGTGTATTTTGAGTCAGGAGGGCAGCTCCCATTGATAGGAAACCTTGAGAATCCTCTTGGTGATCTTGAATGGGCCTTCGTACTTCCGCACCAACCTCTTATGCACCTTCCTTCATGACTTGAACTGTTGTGGAAGGAGCTTCACAAGCACTAAGCCACCCACTTGGTACTTCACTGGCTGTTAAGAAAGCTCCCATGAAGGCTTTTACGCTTTTTAAGGCTGGATCAATTACTTCATCAGGATCAACAACCTCTAAAGTCGGTTCGTCCAAAGCCGAAGTGGCTACTGCAACAACTCAAACCGAAAAGATTCGAAAAGAAGATCCCCGTCAATCCCAAGGCTGTCACCTCCAAAGGGTCCGCCTCAAAATCCAGCAAAACTCTTACTTCTAGAAAAAAAAGTTGCCGGTCCGCCCAGGAAGAAGTGAACGAGGTATATCATGGGGGGGTAAAGAGAGTCCCGCACCTCCGAGCGTAGAACATATTAGATGAAGTTAGCAAAGCCCAAGAGCGGATACCGCACAATAACAGCCCGAAATGCTCACATAAGCGAGATGGGGGGATCTTACTATACGATGCCACCAAAGAGGGAAATCGCAGAACTCTCTTCGAAAGAATGGTTAGCTAGGCCACTTTCCCAAGACAATAGGCTATGGAGCGGGCAGCCTCAAACGAGGAAGCAGCCCAATCTATTACATACGATCACTGATCGAATCGGGAATCGGGGCTTTCTCATACTCCTCCAAGTCAGCAAGGGGTACTACGGGTACTAGTTTCATGGTGATGAGTTTTCACCTCTATGGCAGACTGCAAGCACAGAAGCTAAGGATTGCCCTACGGAGGAATGCCCGAGTTTCAAAGCAGAGGTGAAGAAGCTTTCATTCGACAAAAGGAAGCATCGGGGGAGGATGGAACTCTACTTTACATAAGCTATTTAGAGAGATCCCCGTAGATTAGAGAAAACAGGGAAATAGCAAGGAAAGAGCTGGACGTTAGTCCAATTACTTTACTAGTAAGACGATACCTGCTACTAGTCGAACAAGGAAAAAACAGTCAAAAAAGGGTTGTAGTTAAACTGATTTCTGTACTTAACTATGGAGGACAACCACGCAAACTGCTTAGCGTGGGACACAGGTTTCGGCTCCTTTCTGCCTACCGAGTCCCACGAGTACACTAACGAGAGAGGAACTACAAGCAGAAATCAGTAGTCACTCTTCGAGTTAAATAAAGAAATTGCATATAAAGATAGAAAGAGAGAGATAGTCAGTCTCTTAAGCGGCCGAAAGTGTTATGTCAAAAGGACCAAGGAGGATGAAGGAGGAGAAGGAGTAGGAGTAGGAGCTAATTTGGACGGAATCGAATGATTACGAGATAGACAATGAGACAAAGGAGAGAACTTAGACAATTCACTTTCAGTACAGGGAGGTCTGCTGGTAGAAATTCCTCAGGGCGTATTACGGTTTTTCACCGAGGGGGTGGATCGAAGCGATTGCAGCGAAGAATTGATCTGAAACGAAGCACTTCGTCTATGGGCATTGTAGAAAGGATAGAATATGACCCTAATCGTTCTTCTCGAATCGCTCTAGTACGATGGAAAGAGGGGGTCCGCAAGAGGAAATGCAACACGATAGAAGAGTTCGCTCCCCCGCGTAAGATTCGAGAATCTACCACGACCGCCATCCGCGGTCCATTTTCGTTCTCTTCCCTGCCGGGGAAGGTGGATCAAAGAAAGGTAGCTTGCTTCTCTCCTGGACTGATGGCGGCTTATGTAGTGGTCGGCCTTCCTACCAGAATGCCTTCTTGGTCGAAGAGCCCCTTTACTAGTAAGGGCGCAGGAAGCAAAAAAACTTGCGCGAAGGACCTTTTCTTCTCTGCATTCTCCTCTCCAAAAGCCAAGGGAGAGACTGCATCCCTTTCCTTCGGTAGCTCTTTTGCTTTCCCAAGGATAGCCGTAGCTGGGGCAAAGCCCGCTTTCTTCGCTCCGCGAATGAAGAAAGTCAGAGGAAAAAACACGTTCTCTCTTTGCGAGATCCGAAAGTGGAGAACGCATAGCATTCTCTGGGCACATAGGATCAAACGTAAAGCAGCGCTCTCTTGGCAGAGTTTTAGGCGGCAAGAGACTTTAGGGCTTGTTGGAGCTTCTGAGCATAACAAATCGAAGCCGAAGATGGATCAAGGTAGCTTGCCTGCCAAGCCGATAGGCGAAGGGACGAAGGATGGAACGTGCAAAGTGGATCGTGCACCTGTCGTGTGACCCGTTGGTCCTAAGCAATGTCTTGCGCAAAGCGACCCACCTAGAAACAGCTCTCCTTTATGTTAGGGGGGCACTAAAATGGAACTTCGATCGGATGCGGGTATCAAATCCCGCCGCTGAGATGTCCAGCGGATTCCTGGGCCTTGACGAATGGCCGGCCACCTTTTACGTTAGAAGAGCAAAAGGCCCAGGGCATAGCAGGATGAACCAATGTGAATGAGTGTAAGCTTCGTTGCCCGAACACGATTGGTGCTGACCACACTAGGTGCTACCGTGGTAGCAAGAGAGGCCAGGCGGTGACAATTGAGAGGTTGTCACTGAGCATTCCTAGTCACACGGGAAGAGAGGTCAAATGGCAAGGCAAGGCCATACGCCCGGTTGGCTCCTCGCGGAGTATAGCTCACATCCAAACATCTGATTGGGGAACGGGGCAACGCCCATGAAGCTCCGGCGGAAAGGGAAGGCCTGCCAGGCCGTATGCCCATGGGTGCAGGATTCTTCGAAAAAGCGCGGGCTGACTCGGAGACCTGGGACCTTGGCTTAGCAACGAATGAAGGGAAGCTCGAAGAGCTTTCTCTCCGCCAGCGACTTATGTAGTGGTCGGCCTTATAAAGCTCGCTAAGCTTCGCTTCCCTCCCCCCTTCCCTTATATTAAGTGGAAAATAAATAGTAGTCGGCATTCTATAAGCGACTACACGGCTCTATACCAAGTCATGAGCGATAGCGAAGCCAAGCCGCCATCTATAGGCGAAGGGACGAAAGCCCGACGAAGGCCTATGCTACAGTAAGAAAGAAAGTACGTTAAGGTTACGAAGTCACTTAGCCGTATACAAAGGGAAAGGCGTCGGTACGGAGTCACGTCAGCTGTGGATATAGACTAGGCTATAAGGAACGGAGTCTTAAACTATGGACCGAGACTACACTAAGGAACAAGGAAGCTTGACTGAGCAAAGAAGTCAAGGAACGAAGCTGCTTCTCTAATAGCCCCGTTGAATAGGAGGGCGAAGGCTTTTTGAAAAAGTCTTTTTTGTCTTTGTCTTGTAAATTCATTTTTTTCTAGTTAGAGAGATGGGGCTTCAAGTTCTTAGGAAGAGCCGTACGAGGCAGCTCACGTACGGTTCGGGAGCCGAGCCCCAGCACAGGGGCTTAGGTCAACACTTATATAATAGCCAGTCATCAATTGGAAGCGGGCAAGATGGTGATAAATTGCGATTGGTCTAAACCTTCGACCAGCCACTTATTGCGACCTGCCCATACATACTAAGACCTTGTTCACACAGCGAAGAAAGGCCGAGTGTAAAAAACTCTTACACGATATTGTTCATCGAGCTGAAGAAATCGCTCGGGCTTCCGGCATAGAAGACGAAGTCCAATTGTCCAATATCAGGCACTCGGTCCAGTTTCTTTGTGATGTCGACGACATCGACGAAGAGTCTAGAATTGCTTACCTTCTACAATTTCGAAATGACCTAGAACAAAATGAAACTTGGGTCAAAATAGATCAAGAATGTAAAAGGTGGGGTGGGCGGGGCCTCTGTTGATGACCCAAAAGTACCAATTCTCGTTGACAGGCAACATGGGAAAGGGGTTTTCGAAGAAGTGTGGATGGGTGAGGAGCCCCCCGGACTAGTCTTTTTTTTGTAAAGGGCGAACCGGGTTACCAAAAGTAACAAATCGAATAAAAGGTAGTTCGCAGGTTTCAGTTGTCGCTCATGTCTTTTAACCTGAAGTGTTGGTTCAAATCCAGCTTGTGACGAAAGGCTGCCTTCAGTGAGAAACGCAATTACTTTGACTACTCTATTTCTACGAAAGGGGCCAATAAAGAGTGGGGGAAGGGACGAATTTGAGACTACCGACGTCTCTAGCGCTGATACATAGAGCAGCCGGGTAGTGGATTTTTTAGAAAGAGTGTTTCCCCCTTTTATTAGAGTATTGGTCCTTTGAAGACCAATATCAAGTCAAGTTTTGAGTCTGTCTGTATGCCACTGGATTTCCTCTAAAAAGCTTTCATCGCTTCCGTGCGATACAAATACAACAAAAAGAAAACTGGGACGAGAAAGCTGGAGATCGGTTAGTGGGGTCGGACCCCCTTACTTTAGCTTGCTTTCTTTAGAGATCGGCAACTTGACTTTTACATTTTCGTATATAAAAAGAAAGATTGGATTTTTCTTTCCTTGATGCCGGAGTTAAGGCAGCCTAAACTGCCAACATGTCAGAGGAAGGAGATGCTCGGAACAAGCTTTTGGGGAGATTAGGTAGCAATTTGACAGTGCCAGAGTTGAGCTTGGAAGAACTGCTGATTCGAGAACAAGAATTCTAACTGGGGAAGGGCAAAAAGAAAGAATAATAAGAGTATTGTTGCAGCCTTCCGGCAACTTTCGATTGTATCGGTACGAAAGAAGCCCCGAAACATCCTGACTATATGGTGTGGCCATTAAGGAGAGGGTGGCCTGGCCTAATAAGGTACAAGAAAGACTGGGTGGCTGCTAAGAAGCGGAATCGAAAGCAGGAAGCAATGGTGGATCCAAAGCCAGTTCCAGTTCCGCTAGAAAAAGAAAGTGGACTATCAAATCAAGAGCAGTCCCTGGACTGGACGTTTATAAGCTAGTAAAGTCTGGTGTAGGTCTTCCCCAGCTAGAAATAGATAGAAAAATGCAGTCTTTTTCTCGGTTAGTGGGGGAGTTAACCCGGAGATTCGTCAATCAATTCTTTCTTCTAGAAAGTTGAAGCAGAAGTGGATTTTTCTGGCAAGAGGAGAATCTCTCTTTTGTGGGGTGTGGACTACGTTCATAGAATGTGCTTTCTATTTGAGATGAATTCCTCTCCACCGGCAGACTTTATAGAAAAGAACCTCACACCTTTCTTTCTGCTACATTTCAGTACGTACACCCAGCCTTTATTCATAGAAGAAGGCCGCAGAAGCAAGCAATCAAAAGTGAAATTCTTGCTCTATGCCACCGACGTGGGCTGGGGTGTTTAGACCAACTTTCTTAATTAAGGGACTCATTCACTCCAGAGCTGATAGCTACCTAAAAGCCCGAACTTAGAAAGGCTATGACTAAGATTCCCACTTCAAATCCAAGAAGCCAAAGAGTAAGAAGTCGGAAGCAAGCCAATCGCCTAGAGTGGCTTCGGCAGTCATTCCATTCAAGCAAGCCAGTCTTTCAGGTCTATTTCCATCCCCTTTTTAGTCGGGAAGTGAAAGTCGTTCTGAACGAACTGCTTTCCTTAAACCCTCGTAAGGAAGCGAGGCTCTTTAAGTAAGAGTTAGCTTATCTCCTTGGTATTGAATCATTCTCAGACTCGTTCGATTTGAACTAACAGGACAGCTTTCGACAGTTGGGATTGAGCTTGAACGTGGCGATAGGGATATAAAAAAAAGTAAATAGCTTCCCTTTCTTGGTGGGGCGTAACATCCTATTATAAAGGATGGATCTCTCCCTCTTTCTTTCGGAATATGCCACGAAAAGGCTTCGATTTGAAATGATTAGATGAAGGGGAAGAGCCAAAACCAAAGCAAATATTAGCCTGCCAAAAACAAAACAAAGAAAAACAACGATAAGATGAGTTTTTTTCTTCGGAGCCGGCCGGCCCTCCCTTCTTTACGCGAACGGATCCGTATTAGTAAATGTGAACGGGTCCTTATTTACCTTACGCCTTTTCAACTCTTTAAAACTTCAAATGCGTCTTCTAGAATTTTAACAATGCCTTTGTTAAGCGGTTACTGTACAAAGGACAAGATCGGTTAAAGCAGCTAACGAGGGGATGCATAGTGTTTTCAAAATACATTTGATTTCGAAATGCTTTGAAAGGAGTTAGTGCATTGATGCCGCAAATCCGATGGTTAGCAAAAACGAATACGAATGGGATTGACTCGGCTAACTCGCTTTTTTTTGTATCAGCTTAAGCACATCTCTCGGCCCTAGGAGGTAGTTTTCCATTGTAGTCAGCTGAGAAACTGCTCTAGCCCTTGTTTGTGCCTTTTGCTTGTTGACTCTTTCGACTTTGAGAGTGGTAACTGGAGCTAGCGAGTTGTTCTTCTTGTTCAGAACTGGCAAACTAGTAAACTAGTTGCTTCGCTTAGCCGCAGCTACACCCCTAAACACTTACAGCTATCTAAGACATTCAGAGGCTGTCTAACTGGTGTTAGAACGCTTTTTCTTAATCCGTTATGGATGTCGAAAAGTGAAGGTACCAGGTCATGGTGATATGCTTGATAAAGGTTTCTTTCGTCGATAGCCTTTTCTGATGTAGTATGCGTAGTAGCTGTTGTCACAGTAGGGGTCCTAAGGCGGGAATTGTCCTAAAGTAGCCATAGCGTTGATTGCTCTCCCTTTCACTCGAAAGAAGAGTTCCTTGCCAACTGCCAATTATCTATCAATCTTAATTGAACGACCTAAGCCCCCTTTTTGAGAAAGATAAGAGAAGGTGTAATATTCGAAGACTAACTACATCCTTTATTCTGAGTTGCTAGTGGTCTGCCCCTCTCCTGCGAGAGTACGACCTTTCTGAAGTGGCAAGAACAAGCTACAGATCTTCTTCTTTTTTAGAATATTTATTAGGAAAGGAAATACATTGGGGCATAGGTCCCCTGTCCCCTATCCTTTATCTAGACGTGTTGTGGTGTAAAAAGATGCAAATCCAACAAGAAGAGAAGGCAGGGTTCGGTGTTTGAAAGGTGGGGCCTAGGGGTTCAAGTATCTCCATTTGTTGTCGAAATAAGAGAGTATGGGAGAAGCTTTGGTGCGTAGGGATCGACATTTGCACGAGAATGGAATAGACTACTAAAAAGTGGAGTGCTTACTAAGCCTTTGTTTGTTTTGAAGTACCGGTCTGAAAGTACTAGCTGGACCCAGACTGACTAATCGCTAAGAGCGCATCCCTAGGGGGGGGGTAACTATCAGTAGGGCATTCAGTAATAAGTAAGCCAAGTTCTCTTAGCCGTTAGGGTGACTCGAGAAAACTTGAAAGGGAATTCCGAGAGCCCTTAAGCTTCAAGCTATCCGGCTTCAAGCCGTGAAGGTGGAATCCTAGTTTCATCGTAAAATAAGGAAGATCGTTCATCAGCGCTTTCAGTAACTAAAAGTCAATCAGGTGCGTAATCAAGCTAATCTCATTACTTGGAAAGAAGGGGCTATGGCACTTGGTTCATTCCTTTCTTTGGGGAAGGCAGCAAGCAATTCGGCCAGACGAAAGATGGCTTGAAAAAATAAGATAGGTAGAGCGTGAACCAAGGTTCATAGGCGGCTCAAAGTCGAATCTTGCAGATCCTAGTTCGCTTACTAATCGCTTTCGTGATCGCTAAAAAGCCTATTTAAAGACTTCGCATGATTCTCTTAGTTAGAATAGGTCAACCTATCTCCCGGTAAATGCGTACTGGAGTCATAGCGGCGGCCATAATTCTTCACTTCATTGGTTCATATTGTGCTTCCCTTTTCCTATGCACAGAAAGAAGTTTTTTCAAAGAAATGAAAGTTTATGCCGCCTTCTTTCCTAGCTCTTTTTCAGGTAATAGAGCCTACTTCCTGTATTGTATTTTTTCCCTCTCTTTGACTTCCTTCTAGTAGGAAAACACTTCCGCTAGCTTACTAGGTCTGGTAGTCTTGCTTTAGTAGAAGCATTCTTTTTAGGGCGGACAGGCGGGGCACCACCCATTCCTGAGAAATTTTATTGTTATTCCTTCTCCTCCTTCATCCTCCTTGGTCCTTCGGTCATTGTATAGTGAGAAAGCTCACCCCCACCTTTTTTTTTAGACGAAAAAGCCCTCTTTTACATCCAGTGGGATCTCTTGGCTTGGGTATTCCTATCTATTGAGCAAAATCTTTACAAGCTATCCCGTTCAGCTTCAAATGGACAAAATTCTCGGCCTTTCTCCTTTACCTAAATCAATTCCCTTTTGCCTAGGTCTGGGATCGAGCCCTTCTATGGCAAATTCGGTATGGTATGTTGTCATAGATGCGCCTTTCGACTGGCATTCACTCCTCCAACTGATTCAATGTCACTTGGGATCGGATCCTTCCTAAATTCATTTCCCCTGGAGCTGGGTTTTTTCCTATTCCTAGGCTCCATACTTTTGTTGTTTTATCTTCTTTGTCTGAAAGTAGGGTTACTTGATATGTTCTGGGAACTACTTTCAAGGACAGGAAGTTTTCTGTTGAATCGAGCCTTATCTCCTTTCTTACTGAAGATAGGATGCTCTTCAGATCTGGCTCTTTTAATTGGTTTTCTTGTGAAAGCCTCCTCGCGGCCGGGCAGGCAACTCTATTTATGTCTTCGTCTGGAGCGAATGAGGGAGCATCAAGCTCGGAAGACACGGGCGGGACGAGCCGGAATGAGGCTTCATCCTCGAGCGTAGGGACCTTTTCCTTGTGTTCGAAATCAAAGAAAAAAGATGGAGACTGTTATTGTTATGGATGCTAAAGGAAGTCTTCCCGGTCCGCTATTTCCTTTAATAGAAAGTAATGGAGTGAAGTACGTAGCCCTTAGGAAAGGGCACGAGAAAAGGAAAAAGAGTTGTGAGTTTGACTTTCTCTTTAACCACAATAAGCCGTGTAGTTACCGGATCGGGACAAAGAGTCGGTTTAGTCGGAGATAAACAGAGTTGGGTCGATGAACAGAGCCGATATCGACACCGAAATATATCACTGTCTTTGACGCTTCTAGGCAATATGCCATCGATTACCTCAAAACTACTTTGAAATTCAGCATGACATAGGTACCTACTTCCTTGAGAGCTGGGATAAGTACGGAATTTCACTCTGGTTGAATCGCTTCTATCCTTAGCCCGGTACCGAGGGAGGCCTTTCCGAGACCAATGCTATCAAGAAGTCACTAGATTAAGACTTACTATTATTGCATCGAGAAAGAGTTAAAAGATCTCCCCTCAATAACTTCTGTTATTCTTCTTCTTTTTTGCCGCTAGCCCTTCCTCTCTATCAACGCTTGGCCACTCTATTGCTATTGTCGCCTTGGAGCCCGCCCTTGGCTGGTTTCACCCCTTCTCTAGTAGCCTTGCCTGCAATTCTTGTGTGACTTATGAATGAAAGGAAAGGCTTCCTTCCTTGCTTTAGAAAAGAGAAGAGCGCCAACAGCTAAATCAATGGCACGTGGGAAGCCCAGTCAATTGCTTAGAGATAAGCTGGCTCCTAAAAAAACGAAAAATAAGAAGAGATCAAATCCATATTCAAAGTCTCCTTTCTTAGAGGAAAAGAATGGTGGAAAGAAGATGCTACGGAGAACCGATCCAGAGAAGAATGGAAATCGGCTTGCTCAGGAGCTGGAGCCTTTTTCCCTAGTATAGAATCCGCTGTTGAGGCTATCTTCGTAAACCTTAACAGTCGATCTCCCTGTGGTAGCCTTCTCGTGGAAAGTCTTTCACTCGTTTGTTGCGCTTCCTTCTGTTCCTGGGAAGCAGTAAGGAGTTTCCAAATGCCCCACGGCGGTTAGTTCATAACAAAATAATAGTTGGTTACGGTTTTGGGACTTGGGCGATAAACCCCAGGAGGGAAGGCGATACGACGAGCGCTTAGGTATGGTTTTTCGGGCTTGGCCGTGTATGCGCTCATTGATTGGGTAAATCACATGTTAGAAAGAGTCCCAGGAATCCAACGGCTATTAGCTTGAGACGTGAAATCGAACAGCAGCTAAAGAGAGCTCCCCGTTAAGGGCGGCATGATTACTGATGTGATGCCTTCCTTCCACTCACGGTACACCTACTATCGGAATGGCTGGTGAAAAGGCTAGTTCAACTAGACCTGTAATCAAAAGTCTTCCAAGACCTTACCACCGTCGCTTTCGTTGGCATGCATCATTTTCTTGAGCTTCAAGAAGCGCTCAAGATTTTCCTATATTTCCACCTTTTTTTTATATTTTATAATAAGTTTAGGAATTGGTCTGGCTTCTTCGCCAAGAGTCTTAGATTATCAAATACCGTTCGGGGGCATTTTTATTTTCTGTTTTGCTCATCTCGTATTATTTATGGGCTTCATACTTTTTCAGCAAAGTTTGCCCCATGAAAAACAGCCCTTAATCCCTTTTTTTTTTAGCGCTCTCTTCTATTTTTTACCTTATTGTCCCGGACTTTTTTGGCTCGAAAGGTGGATAGAGGGAATAGATTTGCTTCTGTTTCTCCTATGTCTTTTTTTGTTTATTCGCGAGGAAGGAAAAATGCGGTGTGGGGGGGGTGCCGACCGAAAGGGAAGCGCGAAGTTCCTTGATTTTCTCTAATAAGAGTAGTACCAAAGGCAGGCCTTTTTCATGGTGAGTTCTCCTTGGTTGGGTTGCTTCCATGATAAGGGGAAGGGGAGTGGTGAGGAGGACCCCTTCCACCAGATTACTTTACTGACTGGAATTCATTCAATAAAAGTACAGGAACTGGTTTAACAAAAGGGGTCAAGAACTACATGGATCTGATACCTTCTTACCTTGGTCTGGTAGGTAGGTTATGTAGGCAACAACTGTTCCTAGGTTGCTCGATCGCAAAAGGCCAAATTCATCGTTGTCAGAAGGATTGGTGTGGCCAATCTGGCTCTCTAATGTTGTACCGTTGCCCAAGAAAGATGGCCGGGTAAGGGTTGGAACCCTCCCTATGGACTGATAGGATGAGAAGTAGTCGGGAACTTGCCAATTCTAAATTGTGCTTTTCCGCTGTAAAGTTTGAAGTCATTAATTACATTTGTACACTCCTATGGGCAATAGCTCTGGCAGACCTCTCTTCCGGCATGATTATAAGCTCTCTCTCTTCTGTTCCTCCCAGCGAAAGTATAGTAGTTTCCTGGACATCTATTAGCATGTGCTTAGTAGCAGTTTGCAACTCCACTTCCGTCGTTCCCGCCCGCCTGTCCTATTTGCTTCAGTCAGTCGTCTGAAAGTGCTCGCGGGGCTTCTCATAGAGAGCCTAGATGCGGGAATTCGATGTCATAAATCGTCACTCTTCAGAGAGAGGGGGGCTCGTGGCAAAATGATTGAAGGGCCGGGTTGATATTAAATCTAAGAGTCAATTATCACGATGCTCGTACAAAAAATATCTTAGCTTCTAATACTAACCTTCCTCAATCGAATTAAATCCATTCTTCTATCACAGCTACTTTCCTCTATCTGGCTTTTACAAAATTGTAAAGTGAACTTGAACTCCCGTTTTTGGAGTTTCTTAGAGTGATGTTCGAGATCGCCTCTGTGTGGTTCACCCTAAGTAGCTAACCGAATCGGAACTGACTGAAAGGACTGCAAAGAGGATCTAACTTTTTAGAGCCAGAACACTAGATGGAGAATAGGCTGCAAGAAAATAGGTTATTGTCCTTTCCTTTGAAGAGTATCATCCATGGCGAATGGTATCGTATATAAGAGAAGGGCCGCTTTGAGGAAGGATCTCTCTATCTAACTAGAAATATCATAAGAGAAGAAAGAGCTGCTTGGCAAGTCAAGCAGTACGCCCGGTTCACCAGGTTCTACCACTGCAGGGCTCAATCATGCTAGTGGAGCTATATGCTTCACACAGGCAAGAAGTAAATTACGTATCGAATCGGGCTATAAGTAGGCCGTTTGCTATTGCGATCAGGACTCTTCGCCTTTATTTAGAGATGGACGTTCCCACATAAAGGAATGCTTCAATTCACTCGGGTATAAAAGAAAGAAATTCTGACGAAAGATAGCTATTCTTCTCTAGTTTCGGATGGTTAGAAGTTCACCGGGCAAGGTGGAGTAATTCCAATTTCCAAGCATCTAGGGAGAAATCCAGTTTTCTTTTAGAATCGGACTTTCCTTACTTAAGTGAAAGCGCAAGTTAGATCCTAACTGGGAAGGACCCTATAAGGTAGTAGAAGCAAGCCGAGCTGGGAGCTACTGCCTGGAGGCTGTCAATGGCAGTTCTGTCCCTCGCATGTGGCATGTTAGTAACTTACGCCGCTTTTACTTATGAATTTCTGTGTCGAGTTTTATGGTGACGTAGGCAATCTTATGCTCTTGTTTCTCAATTTGAATTTAAGCCATGTTCACTTAGTTTATTATGCTATCTGAACCTATATGTACTATTGAGCTTTGCTCGTGCAGAAATGATCGATGAAAACGCTTGAGCCCTGCTCGCCTTTTTAGAGACTTTTCTCACTCCCATTTCGGGCTAGACCATCGAAATCTTCAACTTCAGGCTAAGCCTACATAACATATTCAACCACGGATTAAGTCGACATAACATCCTCACGTTCAGTCAGGTTTTTCCAATTGGATTTCCTTGCGGGTAGAAGTAGGGCTTTATTGGCCTTCGGCTGCGCCTTCTGCTCGAGCTCGCCGTAGGAAACTTTTCGCCGATGCCATTATTAGAGGAGTAACTGGTTTAGCCTTGCTTCGCTTCGCAGACAAGAGTGTGGACAGTATATTGTTTCGCCTCTACTAATGCAAGTGCAGTTCTCGCTGCTCAACTATATATAGAGGGGGCTTTTCTTCGTCTCGCCCATGTGTAACAGCAAATGGTGAACAACGAGCACCAAGCTCTTTTGCCTATGCGCTTACGAGGACTCCTTCACTTAATGACATTCCTTCCGGATCCAGTTTTGTATATTCTGATCGGGTAATTGCATATTCTGATGATTACAGGTTTCGGAACAAGTCTTCAAACCAGATGCCTTCTGCAGCCGGATGTTCTACCAAAGTCTCAGGCGACACATACGCTCAACGGCTTTCTGGAAGTGAGGGGGATGGCGCATACTCAAACGAGGGGCTTTCCCACACTTTTTTACCAACCTCTGGGGCTTCCTCCCGACCTGCTGTCTTCTGACTCTTCCCCGGCAATGGCTACGAAATCAAGGGATTGGAGCTCTTCGGCTTCCCTTTTCGATGGTTACGAGTGTGAAATCATTGGTTCTACTCGGCCTAAGGCATTCTTCCACTTCGGCAGATACCCATTCTCAAGTAGATCTAAGGCGTTCTAGCCGTCTTTCCGTTCGAATAATTCATCTTTTTTCAGTCTCCCGTAGGGGAGCCCTTCATTGAGAGGCTAGGAAAAACTACTTCAACATAGACAGGCGGGACTACTTCGGTAATAATATTATTCACGGGGATTGCTTAGCTTGGCGCGCTGGCTTCCCTTGCTTTGCTCGAGTCCGAGCTGGCTTTCATGGCGTACTGACTTCCCTTGACAAGACGGGCTACTTTTAAGGACAAAACAGGATACTAGTTCACTCAGGGCTAAATCTCTTTCTTAACGGGGCTGCCTTCTCCACTTGTGACTTGAACAGCTATCCTTTCCTTTAAAAGGAACTAGCTGCTAAGGAGACTCATTTATAACGCTGGAACTGCCTGCAGGAAACTGGCTTATCACATTCGGCTCGGGCGTACACCCGCATTGGTGCGGTAGAGAAAGAAATTTAGGTCACCAAAAACTTCCCTGAAGTAAGTCAGGTCATTCCATACAACGAAGCTAGCGAACTGAACCTTCTAACTGAGATCTTAACTCCCTGGAAATGAATAGCTGACTTGAGCAGGCATAGATACCATAGGCTTTATATCCAGTAATCTTTCCATGCTCCGATATGAGTTTAGTTTCGAGTCTTCTAGACAGGATTATCCTATAGGTAAATATATTTGTTCTTTCTTCAATGCTTGGCTTGATCTATCTTTCTTTCAATGTCCATTTATATACTATACACACAAAAGCGAGAAGTCGTTCTGCTCTGTTCAGCTATCCCTAACACATTACACCAAGCGAACCTTCTAACCTAGCTAGATCTGAGCTACCTGGATCCCTTTGTCAGTCAGTAATGGAGGAAGAGTTACCTGGATTGAGAAAGTCTGAAGGATTAGTGCCCCTCGGTCAAATTCCAGCTGTTGTTGCTCTCTCAGGACTTCCTAGGTAAATCGAGTATGTGAAAAAATTATCAAACATATTAAAATAAAACCTTATAAAATAGGTTATCAGTCTACATCGATAGTTGCTTGAAGCCGTAAGAACCCTCTTGTGGATCGCTTTCTCTTGCACGTTAATGAATCGAGGAATTGCGTATGTAAGGTCTGTCAAAAAGGAGAATAAAGATTAGACAGGCAGTATCCCCCTAAAAAGAGGGAGTGCTGCTAAGCTAGGGTTCAAATCAAAGAGTAGCTAGAACCAGTGAAAGGGTAGTTCACCAGACCCGCTCACGATAATGCGAAGAAAACGGCGGATAAGCCTTTTACTGGTTAAGGCGAGAAGATCCTAAAAAAGGCCGGTTTACAACAATGAAAGATAGTGGCAGACTAAGGAGTAAAGACTTACTTACTTACCGGAAAAATGTGACTCCCGAAGGCTTTTACTTTACGAGATATCCTGACTCTAATTCCCAAGCAGGAAAGAAGAGCAGGGGTAGACTCATTGGATTAGAGGGGTTGGCTTACAACTAATCGGTAGGGTAGAATGATCCTATCAATTGACTAGTTCAGTTTCGGGGACCTCTCCTTAAAAAGTACCAATGGAACCGGAACCGACCGTATCAAAGTTGTAATCTCTTGGCATAGCTGAAACTCGATGTAAGAAAGCATATTCCTCGCGTATAAGTCCGAAAGAGGACAACGTTTTGCTGCCCCACCAATCCTCCACTTTGTGTATGCGGTATATAGAGTATAATCCGCGCCTTCCCTCCTTCTCTTCTTAGAGGTAAGACTAAGGAGAGTCTATATCACCCATAGGCCCAATAGACTGAATTAGTGGTAATATCTCCATCTCTGAGTTCGGAAGTGAAGAAGAGAGCAGCACAGCACCTACCTTAAAGGGATAAGGCGGTTCGTCGAGAGCTAATTAGTTAGAAACTAGACAACCAACTATTAAGAAATCCATACTCTTTTATGCAGTACCA
>NW_027266221.1:0-64073 GCF_036785885.1 Coffea arabica
AAGTACAACAACATATAAGCTATATTAAAGAAGAAAAGTCTTATTTAAAAATTGAAGAACAATTAAATGACATTAAAATACAAAAAAGAATATCAAAATTAGAAGAGTTATTACATAAAGAAATTTGTGCAGATATTCCTAATGCTTTTTGGGATAGAAAACAACATATGATAGGATTACCATATGAAAAAGATTTTAATGAAAAGAATATTCCAACTAAAGGTAGACCAATACAAATGAATTCTGATTTATTAGAATTTTGTAAAAAAGAGATAAAAATATTAATGGATAAAGGATTAATAACACCCTCAAAATCACCTTGGAGTTGTGCCGCATTTTATGTAATAAATCAAGTTGAAAAAGAAAGAGGAGTTCCAAGATTAGTAATAAATTATAAACCTTTAAACAAAGTTTTACAATGGATTAGATATCCTATTCCTAATAAAAAAAGATTTACTTAATAGATTCCTAATAAAAAGATTTACTTAATAGATTATTTAATGCAAAAATATTTTCGAAGTTCGATTTAAAATCAGGATATTGGCAAATATTAATAACACCAAAAAATAGATATAAAACAGCATTTACAACGCCTTTTGGACATTATAAATGGAAAGTTATGCCATTTGGATTAAAAAATGCACCATCAGAATTTCAAAATATAATGAATGATATTTTTAATTCTTATAGTTCATTCAGTATAGTTTATATAGATGATGTATTAATATTCTCTGAATCCATAGAACAACATTTTAAACATTTGAATATATTTCTAAAAATAGTTAAGAAAAATGGATTAGTGGTTTCTACTCCAAAAATGAAATTATTTCAAACTAAAATAAGATTTTTAGGACACAATATATATCAAAAGAACAATAAAACCAATTAATAGAGTTTTAGAATTTGCAACTAAATTTCCAGACAAAATAAAAGATAAAAATCAATTACAAAGGTTTTTAGGATGCTTAAATTATATAGCAGATTTCTTCCATAATTTAAGAAAAGAATGTTCTATATTATTCAATAGACTAAAGAAAAATTCAAAACCATGGACAGAAGAACATACTCAAAAGATAAAATATTTAAAAGAGAAAATAGAGTCATTACCATGTTTATGTCTACCTAATCCTAAAGCATTCATGATTGTTGAAACAGATGCATCAGAATTAGGATATGGAGGAATATTAAAACAAAAAATAGATGATTCAAAAGAAGAATTAGTTAGATTTCATTCAGGAACCTGGTCTGACCCTCAAAAGAATTATTCAACAATTAAAAAAGAAATTTTATTAATAGTTTTATGTATATCAAAATTTCAAAATGATTTATATAATAAGAAATTTTTAATTAGAATAGACTGTAAATCTGCAAAAGAGATTTTACAAAAAGATGTTCAAAATATAGTTTCAAAACAAATATTTGTCAGATGGCAAGCTATTTTATCTGTGTTTGATTTCGAAATTGAATTTATTAAAGGAGAAAATAATTCTTTACCAGATTTTCTTACTCGAGAATTTTAACAAGGACATGGATCGTGAATATACAAATTACCTGAGAATCCAAAGAGATTCTCCTAAATTACAAAACAAAGAAGCAGTTCTGCAATCCAGAGGTTATCAGTATTCCATTCAGACTAAAGACGGACGACAACTCATTCCATTATATCAGATTCCAAAATATGATACAGTAAAAATACACAAAAGCCCTTATGCAACCCTCACTCCAAAAGAGAGAGCTTTTCTCCTTCAGAGAGAAATTCAGAGAAACCTTCTCAGAATTCAAGTTCTTCAAAGAGTTGGAAGAAATGAGCAAAATCCTCAATATGAAGAAATTCTTCAATATTACAAGGATCGAAATAGACAGTTATCTAATCAATTAAAAGATGTTATTTACTGATTTTGCAGGAATATGGATTCAAAAGCAGGAAATTCCAACCAAAGACTCCTCAGGATTATGAGATGAGTCTTACTCCTGTAACTCAAAATAGATTCCAAATACTATAAGATTTCCCAGCATTGACCTATAGTCAAGCTGCTTGTACTCCAACTTCTTCTCAAATAAGACCTCTCCAACAGATTCCCAAACTCTCTGAAAAATCTAATGAAAATACCTATTTCACAAAACCATTTACTCAACATATTACTTTAACCAGATTTCAAGAAGTACCTTTATATTCTACACTCAATCAGATTACTCAAAGAATCTTTCCTCAAAAATGCTTTTGGCAGCCTGATGATCCTTCCAAAACTTTAGATTATTATGAATTAATTCGTACAGATACTCAATCTGTAGAAATATTCCCCATTCCAGACAGGAAAAATTCAAACATTATCAGCCATTCAAAATGCATTATAAAGAAAGTTTGTTCTCCTAATGAATGGACTTCTCTTTATTCCAAGAAATCCTTCTCAGTAAGATTTATTCCAAACGGATTTACTTATCAAGATTACAAATGGCATGGTATCGTGCTTTTTTATATAGACCATTCAATCATTCGTGGTTCTTTACATTCAAAGAAAGTTGTAGCAGAGAATTTCCAATTTGGTTCAATCATTGGTGAAATGGTTCGGTCCTCAACCTAAAATTCTACCTCCAAATGTTCTTATGGGATTTCAAACCTATCTCAAAAAAGCAAGGGGGGAAGAATATACAAGGCCAATACTATTTCACATGGAATTCAAAGTACCATGGATATTTTGCTGGAGTTTCAAATTCATCAAGAATTAGAAAAACCACTTCCAATGTCATTGGTCAGAGAATTCAAGATCAAATGGTGGACAGGATTCAATCAACAGTTTGGAGACCAAACAAACGTGATAAGATTTCTAACTACAGGGGACAAACTCAAATGGACAAATCAATCACCTACTCCAACAACTATGCCAACCACTACAACAACTATGCCAACCACTCCAATAAAGAAAGAAAAAGAAAAAGTTGTTAATATGGTATCCGAAGCCATTATAAACGACTTTTTAATGAAAAAGATGATGCAGGACCCAAAGATGTTCAAAGAATACTTGGACTATTTGCAAAAGTAGGATAAGAATGAAGAAATCGACAAAATTGAGGAGTCAGCAGGATCATCCGAATCTATTTTTATCCTTTCGGAGGACCATGCGGACAAGACTCAAATGACTTTTGAATAAAGATGTCGACCATATTTCAAAGAAAAAGCAAATGAAATTCAAATGAAGATGAAATGCAAGCTCGAAGAACTCTATAAATAGATTCAACATCAGAAGACGAGGTATCGAAAAACAAAAATCAGTGAAATCCTTTGGTGCAAACCTCTCAACCACTCTCAACCCACTCTCAACTAATCCCAACTACTCTTGTACTCAAACTATTGTATAGCATTCTCCAAATAAAGTTTTAATAAGAAGATTCAAGAATTATACATTCATCAGCTTCCGTATTACAACTCAACATTTTGTAAGTTCAACTATTTATGATCATTACAAGTTTTTATTGTTTGGGTAGAAGTGGTATCAGAGCCACACAGACTTATACATGCAAATGCATATTTAAGATTTTGAACTACTATTTCTTTCTTTGAATTACGTTTCTATTTTGACTTGGCTAATTCATGCATTTATGTTTACATATTTTATTAAACTTTTACTGAAATCATTGGTAAGACTTTGATGCCTTGTTAGACCGTTGGTAAGTCCAGGGTAGGATGTTTCGGCATAGTGCTCAGTTGTTCCTGATTAGGTAAAACTTTAATTAAATATACAACATGGCTGCATTTCTTAGACAATTAAAAATAGGATCTAATTCAAAGCAAGACAATATAGTACAAAGTCATGAATATCATATGCCTGTTAATAATTTAGATTGGACAATTCCAGAAGAAAAAATAGAACATATTTATAAAATAGGCCCTTTAGATTTCAAAACAGCATTATCAGTTAAAACACATGAAGAAACAATATCTATTCAAGAAGAATATCAATCTATTCCATTATTAAATCATAGTACAATTCAAAAATATTTAAGTAAAGGATATCGATATATTCATATAGGTTTAATACAAATTGCAGTAAAACCTTTATTCCATCTAGGAGTAGATGCTCCAATATATTTAGCATTAAGAGATACTAGACTCAAGAGATATAAAACTTCTTTACTTTCTATGATTCAAACAAATGTTTGTAATGGACCCATATATTTTAACTGTGCTCCAAATTTTTCAATAGACCTAACAGACCCACATATTTTGAATTCAGTCATATTAGATATTCATCTACAAGGAAATGAATTTGAAAAACACACAAAGAATTTTACAGTAATATATAGAATATATTATAGACCATTGTCTTCACATTTAAATCCTAACTTCTACCCAAGCAATAAAAACTTGTAATGATCATAAATAGTTGAACTTACAAAATGTTGAGTTGCAATACGGAAGCTGATGAATGTATAATCCTTGAATTTTCTTATTAAAACTTTATTTGGAGAATGCTATACAATAGTTTGAGTACAAGAGTAGTTGGGATTAGTTGAGAGTGGGTTGAGAGTGGTTGAGAGTGGTTGAGAGGTTTGCACCAAAGGATTTCACTGATTTCTGTTTTTCGATCTATATTCCATTCATAAATTGAATCTCCATCATATTTAGTAGTTCGAAATTTTGATCTTTCTTCATATTGAATATTTGGAGGGTTAGGTCTTGGATAATAATTTCTAGTACTAATCATTTTCCAATCTTTGGTATTACCTTTATTATAAATTCTTTTTCTTCTTATTTTATTTATTTGATTATCTTTGTTTTCTTCAAATTGATCTTCTAAGGGTAAAATTATATCTTCTTCATTTTCTGAATTTATTGATTCTTTATATGACTTTTCAGATGCATTTTCTTCTTCTATTACTTTCCCTAATGTATTTATTTTTAAAGTTTGAGGTGTAGTTAGGTTTTGTAATGATTGAGATATTCTATTTAATATATTATCTGTATTATTTGTTTTTTGATTGTTAATATTTTGGATTGACTCTTGTTCTTTTTCTCTTGTCAAACTTCTAGGTTGAAAATGAGGTGCTGAAATATCATTAGGGAATTTAGATTCTGGTTTCTTTAGTGTATCTATTTGTGTATTTAATACTTCTATATGTGAGAATTGTATGAAGAATTTGATTTGTATAATTATTTTGTTGATAAATTTTTTTAATATCTTCTAAATTATATTGTTATTTGTACTTGATTCAGCTTCTCTACCCTTTTTAAAAGGTGAGGCTATTATCTCTCCTTATCCTATATTAATTTTTATTTCTTGTAATGGGGATGTATTGAAGTTAATAATTGATCGTCTTTTAATTTCATTTTTTATATAAATTAGTTTGAACATTTATTTGTGGTGTATTATAGACATCATTTATTCCTATTTTTGTAATATAGAATGATAGCCAAGTAAAGAAAGGAAAATCAAATTTTCTTTTTTCTAATTCATCTTTCCATTCTAATATTAATTTTTCTTTATATTCTGATTCTAATTGAAAAAATCAAATTCTTTTTTCAGTATTTTCTTCATCAACAAAATTTTCTTGTAAATATTTATGATTTATTTTATAGGGTTTATTTATAACATTTATTTCTCCTTTCATTTGTGAATGAGTTGGGAAATATTCTGATTGATTTTGATTTATAACTTTTGGAACAGGAGTTTTATATTTAAAAGTTGAAGTACTTTCTAAAGGGAAATTTATCTCAGTTGATTCATAATTAGAATGTCTTGGTGGTAGTCAAGAATAAGTGGTGGAATTAGGTCTTTCTCTTAATGATGAAAATCTTATTAAAGTTTTGCCATCAGGTTTTTCTATAATATCTTCTACATCAGTTTGTTCTATATTTCTGGCTGTTTGTGGATTTTGTATTTCAAATTCATTTCCTTGTAGATGAATATCTAATATGACTGAATTCAAAATATGTGGGTCTGTTAGATCTATTGAAAAATTTGGAGCACAGTTAAAATATATGGGTCCATTACAAACATTTGTTTGAATCATAGAAAGTAAAGAAGTTTTATATCTCTTGAGTCTAGTATCTCTTAATGCTAAATATATTGGAGCATCTACTCCTAAATGGAATAAAGGTTTTACTGCAATTTGTATTAAACCTATATGAATATATATCGATATCCTTTACTTAAATATTTTTGAATTGTACTATGATTTTAATAATGGAATAGATTGATATTCTTCTTGAATAGATATTGTTTCTTCATGTGTTTAACTGATAATGCTGTTTTGAAATCTAAAGAGTCTATTCTATAAATATGTTCTATTTTTTCTTCTGAAATTGTCCAATCTGAATTATTAACAGGCATATGATATTCATGACTTTGTACTATATTGTCTTGCTTTGAATTAGATTCTATTTTTAATTGTCTAAGAAATGCAGCCATGTTGTATATTTAATTAAAGTTTTACCTAATCAGGAACAACTGAGCACTATGCCGGGAACATCCTACCCTGGACTTACCAACGGTCTAACAAGGCATCAAAGTCTTACCAATGATTTCAGTAAAAGTTTAATAAAATATGTAAATATAAATGCATGAATTAGCCAAGTCAAAATAGAAACGTAATTCAAATAAAGAAATAGTAGTTCAAAATCTTAAATATGCATTTGCATGTATAAGTCTGTGTGGCTCTGATACCACTTCAAGATAAATTATCAATATTAGATCATACACAAGAAATTGAAGATGATCAAGAAAATATTTAAATACAGTCAGATGCTGCAGAATTTTTAATTGTAACCATAGTAATCTACTTTATAGGAAATCCGAAAGAAGAATTAAACTCTAATAAAACATTCTTAACAAATTTAAGATGCCCAACATTATCAGACTTTAGATGGTACAAAAATATGTTTTTAACTAATGTATTAAGAAGACCAGATTATAATGCTTCATTTTGGAAAGAAAGATTCATAACAGGATTACCAAATCTATTTTCACAAAGAATAATGGATAGTTTACAAAAAGAAATGGGAACGGATGTTATTTCATTTGAAAATATTACTTTTGGACAATTATTCGCTTTTGTAAAAAAGGAATGATTAATGTTATGTTCAAAATTAAGACTTCAAATAAAATATGGTTCAAAAACTAAAGAAGTAGGTTCATTTTGTGACGCATTTGGAATTAAAGAATTAAATCACCATCAGCATATAAAAAGAAAGTTAAAAAAATATAAAAAAATAAAATATAAAAGACCTAAGGAAGATAAACCAGAACAAAAGAGAAGATTTATTAAAAATAAAATTGTTTGTTATAAATGTGGAAAAATAGGCCATAAAGCAAAGAAATGTAAATTAAAAGAAAAAATTACAGAAATCTGTGCAAATGAAGAAGAAATTAAAAATAAAATAATAAATTTATTAATAAATGAAAAGGATCAAAGTTCTGAAAACGATTATTATGATGATATATCTAGTTCAGAAAGTGAAAAAAATTGTAATTGTTCTAATACTCCTAAGTATATAAATGTTATTACCAAGAAAGAAGATAGGAAATTTTTATTAGATATAATAGAAAAAATAGAAGATCCAATAGCTAAAAAAGAATATTTAGAAAGATTAAAAAGTTTAATTATTCAAGAAGACAAGATGCCAAAAATAATAGAACCTTTTAGCATTTCCAAACTAATAGACAAATATCCAAATATAAATATAATGAAGAAAGAAACTACTAAAGATCTTCAATCAGAAATTAATAATCTAAAGATACAAGTAAAACAATTACAATAAGAGATTATAGAATTAAAAGCAAAAGATTTAGAAATAGAAGCAAGAATAGCATTAATAAATAATCAGCCCTCAATCTCTAATTCTAAAACAGAAGAAATATTAATATCAGAAAAACCAGTAGAAGAAGCTCAATATTTAAATACTATAGAAAAAATGACATTTCAAAAATGGTTTGCTTTAGTAACCATTACAGTAGAAGACTTCAAAGAAACCTATGTAGCTCTAATAGATAGTGGAGCTGATGCAAGTTGCATTAAAGAAGAAATAATCCCTACTAAATATTGTGAAAGGACAAAGAAACATTAATAGCAGTAAATGGAGAAAATTTACAAGTAAAATATAAATTTACAAAAGTATCAATATGTAACAATGAATATTGTATTAAACATAATTTCATAATTGTGAAAAATATAAATCATGATATAATATTAGGAACACCTTTTTTAATTCAAATTTATCCATTTTTAGTAAGTCATGAAGGAATTTCAATAAATATAATGGAAAAAATTATTACTTTTAAGTTCTTAACTCCAATAAAACAGAGAGAATTACAGACTTTACAAACATCTTCTATTTATAAAACAATAAATACTATTACTAAAGTACAACAACATATAAGCTATATTAAAGAAGAAAGTCTTATTTAAAAATTGAAGAACAATTAAATGACATTAAAATACAAAAAAGAATATCAAAATTAGAAGAGTTATTACATAAAGAAATTTGTGCAGATATTCCTAATGCTTTTTGGGATAGAAAACAACATATGATAGGATTACCATATGAAAAAGATTTTAATGAAAAGAATATTCCAACTAAAGGTAGACCAATACAAATGAATTCTGATTTATTAGAATTTTGTAAAAAAGAGATAAAAATATTAATGGATAAAGGATTAATAACACCCTCAAAATCACCTTGGAGTTGTGCCGCATTTTATGTAATAAATCAAGTTGAAAAAGAAAGAGGAGTTCCAAGATTAGTAATAAATTATAAACCTTTAAACAAAGTTTTACAATGGATTAGATATCCTATTCCTAATAAAAAAGATTTACTTAATAGATTCCTAATAAAAAAGATTTACTTAATAGATTATTTAATGCAAAAATATTTTCGAAGTTCGATTAAAATCAGGATATTGGCAAATATTAATAACACCAAAAAATAGATATAAAACAGCATTTACAACGCCTTTTGGACATTATAAATGGAAAGTTATGCCATTTGGATTAAAAAATGCACCATCAGAATTTCAAAATATAATGAATGATATTTTTAATTCTTATAGTTCATTCAGTATAGTTTATATAGATGATGTATTAATATTCTCTGAATCCATAGAACAACATTTTAAACATTTGAATATATTTCTAAAAATAGTTAAGAAAAATGGATTAGTGGTTTCTACTCCAAAAATGAAATTATTTCAAACTAAAATAAGATTTTTAGGACACAATATATATCAAAGAACAATAAAACCAATTAATAGAGTTTTAGAATTTGCAACTAAATTTCCAGACAAAATAAAAGATAAAAATCAATTACAAAGGTTTTTAGGATGCTTAAATTATATAGCAGATTTCTTCCATAATTTAAGAAAAGAATGTTCTATATTATTCAATAGACTAAAGAAAAATTCAAAACCATGGACAGAAGAACATACTCAAAAGATAAAATATTTAAAAGAGAAAATAGAGTCATTACCATGTTTATGTCTACCTAATCCTAAAGCATTCATGATTGTTGAAACAGATGCATCAGAATTAGGATATGGAGGAATATTAAAACAAAAAATAGATGATTCAAAAGAAGAATTAGTTAGATTTCATTCAGGAACCTGGTCTGACCCTCAAAAGAATTATTCAACAATTAAAAAAGAAATTTTATTAATAGTTTTATGTATATCAAAATTTCAAATGATTTATATAATAAGAAATTTTTAATTAGAATAGACTGTAAATCTGCAAAAGAGATTTTACAAAAAGATGTTCAAAATATAGTTTCAAAACAAATATTTGTCAGATGGCAAGCTATTTTATCTGTGTTTGATTTCGAAATTGAATTTATTAAAGGAGAAAATAATTCTTTACCAGATTTTCTTACTCGAGAATTTTAACAAGGACATGGATCGTGAATATACAAATTACCTGAGAATCCAAAGAGATTCTCCTAAATTACAAAACAAAGAAGCAGTTCTGCAATCCAGAGGTTATCAGTATTCCATTCAGACTAAAGACGGACGACAACTCATTCCATTATATCAGATTCCAAAATATGATACAGTAAAAATACACAAAAGCCCTTATGCAACCCTCACTCCAAAAGAGAGAGCTTTTCTCCTTCAGAGAGAAATTCAGAGAAACCTTCTCAGAATTCAAGTTCTTCAAAGAGTTGGAAGAAATGAGCAAAATCCTCAATATGAAGAAATTCTTCAATATTACAAGGATCGAAATAGACAGTTATCTAATCAATTAAAAGATGTTATTTACTGATTTTGCAGGAATATGGATTCAAAAGCAGGAAATTCCAAACCAAAGACTCCTCAGGATTATGAGATGAGTCTTACTCCTGTAACTCAAAATAGATTCCAAATACTATAAGATTTCCCAGCATTGACCTATAGTCAAGCTGCTTGTACTCCAACTTCTTCTCAATAAGACCTCTCCAACAGATTCCCAAACTCTCTGAAAAATCTAATGAAAATACCTATTTCACAAAACCATTTACTCAACATATTACTTTAACCAGATTTCAAGAAGTACCTTTATATTCTACACTCAATCAGATTACTCAAAGAATCTTTCCTCAAAAATGCTTTTGGCAGCCTGATGATCCTTCCAAAACTTTAGATTATTATGAATTAATTCGTACAGATACTCAATCTGTAGAAATATTCCCCATTCCAGACAGGAAAAATCCAAACATTATCAGCTATTCAAAATGCATAATAAAGAAAGTTTGTTCTCCTAATGAATGGACTTCTCTTTATTCCAAGAAATCCTTGTCAGTAAGATTTATTCCAGACGAATTTACTTATCAAGATTACAAAATGGCATGATATCGTGCTTTTTTATATAGACCATTCAATCATTCGTGGTTCTTTACATTCAAAGAAAGTTGTAGCAGAGAATTTTCAATTTGGTTCAATCATTGGTGGAAATGGTTCGGTTCTCAACCTGAAATTCTACCTCCAAATGTTCTTATGGGATTTCAAACCTATCTCAAAAAAGCAAGGAGGAAAGAATATACAAGGCCAATACTATTTCACATGGAATTCAAAGTACCATGGATATTTTGTTGGAGTTTCAAAATTCATTAAGAATTAGAAAAACCACTTCCAATGTCATTGGTCAGAGAATTCAAGATCAAATGGTGGACAGGATTCAATCAACAGTTTGGAGACCAAACAAACGTGATAAGATTTCTAACTACAGGGGACAAACTCAAATGGACAAATCAATCACCTACTCCAACAACTATGCCAACCACTACAACAACTATGCCAACCACTCCAATAAAGAAAGAAAAAGAAAAAGTTGTTAATATGGTATCCGAAGCCATTATAAACGACTTTTTAATGAAAAAGATGATGCAGGACCCAAAGATGCTCAAAGAATACTTGGACTATTTGCAAAAGTAGGATAAGAATGAAGAAACCGACAAAATTGAGGAGTCAGCAGGATCATTCAAATCTAATCTAGCTACGGGAGCAAATGTTTCATCAAAATCAATTCCTTCTTCTTGTGCATATCCTTTAGCAACTAATCTGGTTTTATTTCTTACAACTACACCTTTATCATCCAACTTATTTCTAAATATCCACTTCGTTCCAATGATAGGTTGATTTTGAGGTCTATCAACAAGTGTCCAAACCTTATTTCTCTCAAATTGATTAAGTTCCTTTTGCATTGCCAAAATCCAGTTATCATCCTTTAAAGCATCATTGATATTTTTGGATTCAAAAAGAGAGACTAAAACAAAATTGTCTATCAATTTCTTAGATGAGGAACGAGTCTTTACCTTCTCGGATGGATCATCAATTATAAGCTCTCTTGGATGATTTTGGCTAAATTTCCAAGCATTGGGAAGGTTTTTGAATGAATCATCATTCTTGTCTTCATCTTCCTTTTCTTGATCATCATGAGCTTCATTCTCCATTTCTTTTGCTGCTGGTTTAGAGTTTCCTTCATCTCCAATTGTTAGCTTTTCCATTCCTTCACGAACACCTACATCATCATCCTCACACGAACTTTTGGAATTATCATCATTAGTTTCATCAAATGTTATGTGTATAGCTTCTTCTATCACAAGAGTTCTTCTATTAAAGACTCTATATCCTCTTTTGTTCTCACAATACCCCAAAAATATTCCTTCATCAGTTTTTTTTATCAAACTTACCAAGATGTTCCTTTAAATTCAAAATAAAACATTTACAACCAAAAATTTTGAAATATCCAACCGTAGGTTTCTTATCAAAAATCAATTCATAAGATGTTTTATTCAAAATAGGTCTCAAGAGGATTCTATTCATCACATAACATGCGGTGTTTACCGCTTCAACCCAAAGATATTTTGGCAAACTACATTCATTCAACATAGTTTTAGCAGTCTCTTGGAGTGTCCTATTTTTCCTTTCTACAACACCATTTTGCTGTGGAGTTCTTGCAATAGAAAACTCATGAGTTATGCCATTATGATCACAAAATTCTAGAAAATCACAAAACTAGAATTTCGTCCCATTATCACTTCTAATTTTAACAATTTTTAAACCAAGTAGATTTTGCACTTTAGCAAACAGTGAAGTAAAATTCTTGAAGGCATCATCTTTATGAGCAAGAAATATCACCCAAGTATATCTAGAATAATTATCAACAATTACAAAACAATATCTCTTACCTCCCAAGCTAGTAATTTGAGTAGGACCAAATAAATCAAAATGCAAGAGTTCCAAAGGTTTAGAAGCTGATACACACTTCTTTGGTTTAAAGAAAATTTTTGTTTGCTTCCCAAATTGACATGCATTACAAATTTTGTCCTTTTCAAAACTGATTTTTGGCAAGCCTCTAACCAACTCCTTTTTTAAAATTTCCTTTAGTAAATCTATGTTAAAATGACAAAGTCTCCTATGCCATACCCAAGGATCTTCATTTGAAGATTTAAAACATTGGAAGCTAGATGAATCAAGTTTATCAAGAACAACAATATAAATATCGTTAAATCTCTTACCTTTGAACACAACATTATATTTAGAGTCAAGTACAATGCATTCATATTTTTTGAACAACACATTCAAGTCTTTATCACATAATTGACTAACACTAAGCAAGTTATAACCTAAATTATCAACTAAGAGCACATTATGAACAAAAGTTTCACCATCCTTACCAATATCACCTATTTCAATTGTCTTAGCTTTCACGTCATCACCAAATGTCACCTTTTCACTTGATTTTGATTTTAGCTTTATGAACAACGAAGGATCACCGGTCATATGCCTTGAACAGCCACTGTCAATGAACCATTTTGACTTGTTTAACCCTTTTCCCTGAAAAGAGAGAGTGTTTGGTACCCTTTAACTTTTGGGTCCTCAATAGTTAGCATTGTGTCTAACTACCCACATGCATTTCCCTCCTTTGTTCAGATTTCTTTTCACATAACAATCTCCTTTCAAATGCCCTATTTGACAACAAAAACTACACACAATGGAAGAGTCTTTAGTATGTAATGGTTTGATAAATCTCAATCCACTCTTTTTATATGTTGTGAAACTATGTGCATTTTTATTGAGTGCTAATGTTCTTTTATGAGCAATAAGAGAGGTAGTTGACATATTCTTTTTGAGATAATCTTATTTTCTAGCTTTTAAGATCTCATCCAAATTGTTCATCCTTTTATTCAAATCACCATGTCTTTTCTTTAGCTTTTCACAAATACTTGTCTTTCTATGAAGTTCATTTTGAACATCACATCCGGCTCTTACAAGACACTCATTGTCAATCTTTAGTTGTTTATTTTGGTGAAAAAGTCTTGCATTTTCTTGAATGAGAAAAATAATTTTCTATTTTAGCTGCTTGTTTTTATCATAGGATTCCTTCAAGGCATTATGCAATTTTTCAACAAAGGATTCAAGATCTTCATCATCACTATCAGATTGAGAGTGTATGAAAGTTACCTCATTATCTCCAATAGCCATGAAAGTCATTTGAGCTGATTCTTCTTCTTCTTCAACTTCGCCTTCGAAATTGCATTCATTCCATGTAATCTGGAAGTTGTTGAACTTTGGCTTTCGATCAGCTTTTCCATCTTTCTTTTTTTTAGAGAGTATTCGTTTGCGTAGTGTCCAGTCTGTCCACACTCGTAGCATTTGTCCAATTGTTTCTTGTTGAATTCTTATTTTTCCTTGTTCCTTGCGTTTGAAGACTGATTCTGAAATTGATTGCTAGGTCCTCCCCTTCTAAACTTCCTTTTACTCAAGATTCTTTTGAAACTTTTTGTGATGAGAGCAAGATCGTTGTCATCACCATCCGAGTCTTCATCATCCAACAGAGCTGGATCATCATCACCTTGGGCTGCCTTTAGAGCTATGTTTCTCTTTGTTCTCGCGTCCTCTTCCTCCTGCACTTTAGTTTTCAACTTCAACTCATAGGAGGTTAGTGAGTTAATGAGAGATTCAATAGGCACAAAATTCAAATCCTTAATCTCCTCTATTGCAGTCACTTTACTTTCTCATTCTTTGTCCAACGCATTGAGAATTTTTCTGTTTTTCTCTCCCAAGGTGTACTCTTTGCCCAACACCTCGAGATCTTTGATCAAGTCATTGAACCTGCAATACATTTTGTCAATATTCTCAAGAGATTTTATTTTAAATGATTCATACTTAGTGACCAAAATAGACTTTTTCTGTTCTCTCACGTTGTCACTACTCTCATGAATTTCTCTTAACTTATCCCACATTTCATTGGCAGATTTACATCCTTTTACTCTGATGGATTCATTTGTGTCTAAGGCACTATAAAGAACATTCATGGATTTGGTATTCAATGTGATATTAGTTTTATCTTGAGCATTCAACTCAGCTCTTGTTTTTGGTCGAAATAAACCTGTATCTGCATCAAGAATGTTAGCATCATGCGGTCCTTCATTCACAATAAACCATAGCTCAATATTAATGGATTGCAAAAAGATAATCATTCATTCTTTTCAACTAACATAATTGGAACCAATAAACATGGAAGGCCTAGTGACAGATTACCCCTCAACAAACATGGCATGAATGGTTGTCATTTTTACTCCAAGCCGTTTGAGTTTAATCTCTAGAAGACCAAACTCTGATACCAATTGTAAGGTCCAAAGACAACCTAAGAGGGGGGTGAATTAGGTTGATTAAAAACTTAATTGAATTTATGCACTTTTTCCTTAATAAAAAATTTACCTTCTTTTCTAATAGTGATCAATCCAGTAAATTTAAAGAAGAGAACAATGTTGATCAGAAATAAGAATATATATAAGTAATGAGAATTTTATTAAACAAAAAGAATAAGATAGAGTATCAAACCGATTGTCTACCAAGCTTTCCTCAAACTTGAAGACCAATCACAAGAATGAGCACCTTCTCTTTGATGAACAAAAATCAACTCAATGTACAATGGAGGGATCACTTCCTTCTTTCCCCAAGCCTCACTTAGTCAAGTTAGGAAGTTTTACTATCACTCAGATAACTCTCAACAAAGCTACACAATTGAAAATTTCAAACACAAGAGAAGTGCTTACAAGAAATTCACACCACTTGGAGAACAAATCTTGCTTGGGAGACTATTTCGTAACTAAAATATCTCTTGAGATATTGTAAACAAAGTGTGCAAAAGTCCCTCATTGGTTCAGAATCGTTTGTATTTAAAGGGGACCAAAAATGGGTTTCAATAATATTTCCAACGGATAGTAGGCAGATGAAGAGTCAACTAGCCGTTGGGGCCATCGGACGCCGATAGATTAATCACCGTCCGATCCCATCGTCCGAAAATCAGCCAGGTTGTCGTTCGGACGTTCGATGGGATATTATCGTCTTACAGCATCTGCGTCCGAACGTCGTCAGAGAGTCATCAAAACTTTGCAAAATTTCTCGGACGTTCGATGCGATCGATGTGCGTCCGAAGCGTGCGTCCGATCCTTCCAGACGTCCGATGCTTCCTTACGAGCGTCCGACAGAGTTTCCTTCTTGATATTCTTCATTCTTTCGGACGTCCGACAGCTTCCTTTAGGACGTCCGACATGAGTGCCCTGTTTTTGCTTCTTCTTTTGGTTGATTTTCTTTCCTTGACACCTTTGTACCTGATTCTCATAAAAGTAAAACACTTATATTTGAAGAGAATTAGATAAACATTTCAAAGTGCTTTGTGATCATCAAAATCAAGAATAAAAACAACAATCCAAAACTTAAAGCGAAACTTATAGACATTTCTATCTCAAAAGGGAGTACAACCATCGAATATACAAAGGTTTTCAATTCTTCATAGATCCAGCCCGTGCCAAGCGCTAGGGCGAGAACTATTACAAAATTCAAGAAATTAGACTAGGCTAGTCGATACAAAACTCTCGTCCTGACTCGCCTTCCCCTGTTAAGGAAAACAAAACTAAAGGGATGAGCTAAAAGTTCAGTGAGGTTCCGAACACATAATCAAACAATAAGTTAAACACTATGTCAAGAAGCATTTACAATGGAAAGCGATAATAACACATTCATTAAAAGGATACATGCTCACAGAGAACCATTCATTCATTCATTCATTCTCCTTTCATTCCCTTATTCCTTCAATCATTTGAAAATGCATTTTTGTAAGTAAAACCCCTCATTTGCAGTGTCATTCGTTTGTTCATTTTATTCACCCCCTCCTGGACGTTGGCCAGGCTCCACCAGACTATAAGGTAATATTCAAATATACCAAACATTTACCCAGGGTCACCATATCGTCCGACCGAGTCCGCTTCTGACTCGAGTTGATCGGTAACGAAGGGCAGGACCCAGTTCAGCCAAAAGGCTTACATTCATACACAAGTAACGTTTCAATCATTGAATCATTGAAAATTTCACATTCATTTAGGTCGAGTGTGATAAAGTACACACTCGCCTAGAAAACTCGTTTTGGCAATCATTGAAAGCACTTAACACATTATCAAATGATAACACAAGCCATGAAGTCAAGGAAAATATAACAAACAAGGAACACTCACCTCTTTACATAAAATAACGTCCAAAATATCCTTCCGGATAACACCCTTAATCACCAAGGAACCCTAATAGTAATCAAAAGAACACATTATACTTCAACCATAAAATATAAGTGATTCAAAGAGAATCCAAATACGTATTAGTGCAATACATAAATATGAGTTTTAAGGTGAAAAGTGTATATTTAGATTAGAGGACATTAATAACTAAGAGTTTTCCTAAATCAAACACAAAACCATACCAAAAAAGTTTTTAGAAAATTTCATTAAAAATAAATTAATAGTGCCACTTCCAAATACGACCGGATATGAAAAGACAGTTGTTCAAATTTTCATAAATCTCTTCGTTTGGTTCGAAACCAACTCATATGCAAAGAAATAATGTATAACAAGTGTCTTGGGTAAAATCTTATGAAAATGAAGCTAAACAAACCCTAATAATAACCAAGAGAAAATATTACAGTTAAACCCTCAAAGTGTAGGTGAACCAAAGAAAATTCGAATATTTACTTGTCAAAATATAAATATAGTTTTGGAAGTGAAAAAAGTACATCTACCTAGCCCTCGGGTGCAAATTTGGACAGCACGTCCTTTGTATTTACCTATTTTTCAGCCATTTATGACTTCATTTTTTCCCTTAATCAGTCCCAAAGTTATATAAAATATAAGCCCATTATAATAGTTGTTCAATAGGCTCAAAGGCATACAAGTACAAAAATCAAGCTAGGAACATGTGCGGAAATGAAGTTTAAGTTGGAAAATAAAAGACAGATTTTACATTGTTTTCCGTATCGGACACAACCGAGGCTATGCTTATCGGATTGAGGTGCAATTTATACCGTTTAGAAGCTAAGACAGAGAGCTACAACTTTGGTGAAGACCACTTAGTCCAGTTCGTAGTGTATCTAGGTCAAAATTTCGAATTACAGAACCAGAATCTCACAAACAGGTCAGTTAACCACACTATGCGTAAACGACAATAACTCAAGCTACCGAAGTCTGATTGAGGCGTTTCTAGTGGCGTTGGAAATCTAAGACATAATACTACAACTTTCATGCTTTGGCTAAATACTAGTTCAGTACATATCATGGTGAAAAGACACAACCAGATTGGTGAAATATTCAAAACTGATCATTGGATTCACCTGGGGCAGTTAGGGTATTTCGGTCTTTTCACAGGCTACCTTGCTCCGATTGAGCTGAAATTTTGCAGGAAACTATAAAATATCATTCTCTACAACTTTTATGTTTTAGGATAAGTCTAATTCAGCCTCTAGCATGGTTAAATAGAACCGGGCAGAACAGGGTATACCTTAACTTCTATTCTGGAAATTTGCTACGATCAAGGTATAAATCTCATTTTTAGCTTGAAACCATCACTACTACCTCTTATACCACCTTATATACATCATATACCACCCACACAATAAGTATGATAAGTGAATCATTCAAACCCTAACTCAAATTCATCACCCCAACCATCCAAAATCACTTGATATAAGCATTACAAGCACCTTTGAACCACAAATAAGCTAACAACGAATCTAGTATTAAAAGTAAAGAGAGATTTCTTGGCAAGATACCTTAAAACCACAAGAAGATAGTGGTTTGGTCTTTCCTCCTCCAAAACAACTCCACCAAAACCATCAAACTTCCTAGTTGAGCAGTTGTATGGTGTAGTTTCAAATTTGGTTGGCTAAAACTCAAGATTTGAGCAAGTTTGGAATCAAGAAATTGAAGAGCTCTCTCTTGTTTCTCCCCTCAAGAGAGTCGGCCAAGAAGCAAGAAAAATGAAGATATTTTGGGTCAAAATTTGGTTTTTAGTAAAGGTGAAAATGAGGTCAAAGTCCAACCTCTAATGGTTTTGCAACACTTGGCCCTTCTAGTGTTTTCTCTAATCCTTTGGCTTCCATTGGTTACATCATATAACAAATCTCTAATTATCCTCTAACACCTTGTATAATAATAACACTTAGCACAAAAATAACTTAGTCACCAAACTTATATCACACTAGCGGGTCCCACATCTATAACGCACTTCAAATTAATGTACACTAACTCATACTAGGAAAAATGATTTTAAAACTGTACTTGCTTGTAAAAATGCATAGAAATTTTAATATTTCCAAGGAAAGTATAAAATGTAGGCAAAGAAATAAAATAATACTGAGAAAATGTGCAAATTTTTGGGTTCTCACAAATTCAGTACGGATCAGGGTGAACAGATGCGATCAGATTGGTGAAATGTCCAAACTGTCCATGAAGCTCTACCTATGGCAATCTCAGGGGTATTTTTGTTTTTTCATGAGCTACCATGCTCGGATTGGGCTGAAATTTTGCAGACATATATAAAATAGTATTCTCTACTACTTTAATGTTTTAGGCTAAGTCTAATTCAGCCTCTAACATGGTGAACTAGAGCCGGGCAGAACAGGGGAATATGAAATTTTAAACCTGGAATTTGAGTTTTTCCTCTAGAATTTCATATCTAGTAAGCATTCAAGCATCAAAGCCAGAAATTACTAACACTATAACATCCATTACTAGATGAACAACCATAAGCAAGGCTGCAAATGTAAACCCTAGCTCCATATTCCACATGTCATTCCAAACTAGCAAATTTACCGTCATAAACCAAGAATATGAGTTTCTATCCAAACTTAAACAAGATTAGTGAGGAGTAAAGGGATAGGCAGCCATGGTACCTTCCAAAAGCTCCTTGTAGCTGAGAAACCAAATACTTTCTTCCCAAACTTTTACCACACACAACTATCTAAGCACTAAAATGAAAGTTTAATCGGTTTGGATTTTGGATTTTCACTCAACTAAGTTGGATTCAAGGTGAAGTTGCTAGCTTGTCTTCCTCTCCCTTTTTTTCTCTCAACTCATGACCAAGAGGCTGGAATGGAGGAGAAATGAAGCTTCAAGAAGGTTTATAAGATGGTAATTGGTTTGGGTCACAGTTAGGTGGATGACCGCCAAGTGTCACCACAAGATTCAACCTCAATTTTTCCTTTTTTTTCCCTTTTCTTGGTCAATATTTTCGGCCATCTTAAGCTGGATTAAGGGCTGATATTTTGCACTAATATCAAGGTTATTTTATGGTAAGAAAATGGTGGTCAAGTAGTGCACTCAATCGGTAACAAACGGTACCCGTCGGTTCAACCCGATTTTTCTTAAATCGCGCGTACTAGGGTTTTCACTTATAATTCTCTCACTTATTATTCTCACTTCCAATCACACACTTAATATCATCCAAAACTCACTCTTAATCACTAAATTTAGTACACACTTCATACCGGATAGTCACACCACGGATAGGCATAAAATCCTAATTCGCGCTAACTTGAAAACGAAAAGGAAAAACCGTTACTTCTATATTCATTTGCACTTATTGTGGGGTGATTGGATAGTGAAGCTATTATAAAGTAATAATTTCCAAATAAAAGGAATTTTAAGAAAATGTATGGGATTTTACAATTCCAGTGATTACAATTAGGGTTTCGATTCAAAATGAGAGATTTAAGAAAACCGATTAATCACAAGCAAACTAGGATTTTTTTATTAGACTTTAGGGTTTCTAGAATTTAGGGTTTCTTGTTTTTAAAACAAAACAATGTCTTAAATAAAGAAATCGTAATATCCTTTTTGAGACTAAGCAACAATAGTATCTTAAAAGTTGGGGTATCACAGATATACCTTCTCATACTTCTCATAAGAATGCTACTAATTCTGTTCCTTTTCCCGATAGGTTGAAGCAAAGCAATAAAGAGAAGGAATTTGAGAAATTTACTCAAATATTTAAGTAAATTAGAATTAATATTCCTTTTGTTGATACTATCTTGCAAATTCCCTCTTAAACTTTTTTTTTGAAGGATATTATGTCAAAAAAAGAAAAAAATTGAAGATCATGAGACAATAGCATTAATGGAGGAATACTTGGTGTGTGTTCAAAATAAGCTTTCAATAAAGTTTAAAGATCTGAAGAGTTTCACTATATCTTGTGCCATTGGACATTTAAATTTCACTAATATTTTATGTGATTTAGGTGCAAGCGTACATTTGATGCCACTTTCCATTGCAAGAAAGCTTGATTTGAGGGAAATGAAGGATACAAATATTACTCTTCAATTGATGGATAGGTCCATAAAATGTTTGATTGGTATAATCGAAAATGTTATCACTAAGGTGAAATCAATCTTTATACCGGTTGACTTTATTGTACTTGATATGAAAGAAAACATGCATCGCCTATTATTTTAGGTAGACCTTTCTTAACCACCACCAAAACTCTAATTGATGTTCAAGAAGAAAGTTAACCTTTAGAGTAAATGGTGAAGAGTTAACATTCAATCTTACAGAAATTGAGGATCTTGATTTATGGCATGGAAAAGCTTTTAAACCTGAGGAGATTAATGTTATGCAAGAGTTGTATAAAGAAGGTTACCATCTTGAAACTCTTGATTTTCATGCTTCTAACATGCCTAATGTGAAGAATAAAGAAAAAGAGACCCTTAATCCTAAAGTTCAAGTAGATAAAGGCAAGAAATCAAGTAGATCTTGGGATTGTTTAAAATGTTTCTCAAGAAATCCTCATACATATTGTGATCATGCTAACTCTTCTTTGTTTGATGATGAGTATGATTTGGAGATAGGGCAAGCACAAAATATGGTGAATGGAAAGAAAATTATAGCCCTGTGAAGGAACTAGTTCCTTTTCCCCTCTAAAGTGAAATTCAAGAAGAAACATTTTTGAATCGAGCTAATGACTATAAACAAAAGCGTTAATTGGGAGGCAACCCAATGTTTTAGGTCATTTATTTTGTTTTAGTATGTTTTCATGTTTATTAGATGTATTAAGTTGTGTTTATTATGTTTATTTTATAGGTTTCAAAAGTTAAGGTAAAAGTCACTTTTTGAAGGTTGGCAAGAAATAAGAAACATGAAGAACTCAACCCTTCATTATACATTTTAAATGTTTTTGATTTGTTATGAAGGGTTAGATTGCATGTTTAGATCATTTGAAACTTATTTAAGACATTACACTTCACGAAAAAAATGTTTGGAATCATATTTCTGTAGAAGTTACAAATGAATGGAATAGTGAAAAAGTGCAATTTTTTTTCACTTTAATTGCAAAAACCCAGAGATCAGCAAGGCAATCCACGAGGTTCCTGAAGGCTTCTTCCAAAAAAAATTTCATATTTGAACTTTTGTTCCTCTTTTCTCTTTTTCTTTCTTAATCACACTCTAAATTTGTGGTTTTTGCATCATTTGAGTGTTAACTAGTGAGTTTGCTATTTTTGCATTATAGATTTCTATCACTAATAGTTATATGAAACTTTTGCACTCTTTGACTTTCATTTATGTAGCGAATAGTTGCAATTCAAGAAAGATGAAATCATAGAAGTTTGCAAGCAAGAGGTCAATTCACTATAGAAGGAATATTTTGTTTCCTCTTGTTTTTCCTTTTCACGCATTGAGGACAATGTGCGTGTTAAGTGTGTGTGTGTTCCACCTAGTGCAGTCGAATGCTCTAGCCAAGTGGCCGCTGTGCCGAGTGCTGCAACACATTCGACTGACGCTCAGAGATCTGAAGGCTTCGCTTGCTTTCGTGTTTCGGGAAGGGAACTCTTCGGCAGATGCCCTGGCTTCCTCTAACTTGGATTCAGATATGATATTTTCTGAGTTCCGGCAGCTCCCAGCAAAGGCTAGGGCATGCATGTGTGACAGCCCCACCTCTTCCTAAGGCGAACCAAAGGGTTCGGCGGACCGCCTGTCCAGCTCTCACCGGGACTCAGTCGCTTCAATCCTCAATCAAAACCAGAATAAAACCACAAGAATACATATAACAAAAATCCAAAACTTAAAACAAATCTTATATATATTGCTATCTCAAAAGGAAGGACAACATCGAATATACAAAGGTTCTTAATTCTTCATACATCCAGCCCGTGCCAAGCACTAGGGCGAGAACCATAATAAAAATCAAAAGTTAGACCAAACTAGTCTATACCGAACTCTCGTCCTTGCGCGTCTTCCCCTGTTAAGGAAAACAAAACTAAAGGGGTGAGCTAAAGGCTCAGTGAGGTTCCAAACACATAATCAAACAATCAATCAATACATCAAACATAGAGTATTAATAACTCAAGAAACATTTACAATGGAAAGCGATAATAACACATTCATTAAAAGGATACAGGCTCACAGGGAGCCATTCGTTCGTTCGTTCATTCGTTCTCTTGTCATTTTCCCTTATTCCTCCAATCATTTGAAAATGCAATTTTGTAAGTAAAACCCTCATTCGTTCATTCATTTCATTCACCCTCTTCCTGGACGTTGGCCAGGCTCCACTAGAATTCAAGATAAAACTCGAGTATACCACTTTTACACCCAGGGTCACCATATCGCCCGACCGAGTCTGCTTCTGGCTCGAGTCGATCGGTAACAAAGGGCAGGGCCCAGTTCAGCCAAAAGGCTTACATCATGCACAACTAACGTTTCAATCATTAAATCATTGAAAGTTTCACATTCATTTAGGTCGAGTGCGATAAAGTACACACTCGCCTAGAAAACTCGTTTTGAAAATCATTGAAAGCACTTAACACATTATCGAGCAGCAACAACAAGCCACGAAATCAAGGAAAATATAACAAACAAGGAACACTCACCTATGTACGCAAAACAACGTGCAAAGTATCCTTCCGGATATTGCCCTCAGTCCCCGCTGAAACCTAAGATTAACGAGAAAGAATATTACAGTTTATCTAGCACAAACAATTAGGTTAAATCGAAGAAAATCCGACTAATTACGAGTAAAACGTATAGAGATGGATTTAAAGTGAAAAGAGGACATTTGGATCCGTGGACGGGAATAACTAGGGTTTCATAAACCAACCGCGAAACCAAATTCAAAAGGGTTATAAAATTCCAACGGAAAACGTTTGACCAAGGACAAATCAAAATCCAAATAGATAGGCTAAGGAAATATTCTTTCTGAATCGTTTGTGTGGCTAAAAGTCAATATATATTCAAGTAGAGGTTATATAGCAAAGGTCTTCATGAAAATCATATGGAAAAGGTGGACACTTAAAACCTTACTTGAAAGTAGTTCACGTGTGGCCGGAAAAACCCTAACTCATACCTTTATATTTTGGTACGGAGTAAGTAAACATTTGAAGTTTCAAACGGAAGAGATACCATGCTTGAAAATGATAAATGATCATGATATTCGCCAAGCGAAAATAGATAAGTTCAAATAGGACCGTAGCCCCTCGAACCCTTTTTGAAAGAACCGATGAAATTTTCAATGAAATACATCCAACTCGACACCAAACACATTTCCAAAACCACTTTAACTTATACACATCACAAGAAAATAAACGAACGGCATTTCCCCTTAAATACTTCACTTTCACCCTACAATCACATACCCAATAACATAGCAATAAATCATTATCACATATACGGTTAACAAGCAATAAAATACATCCAATTAGGCCACAATATCCTTCAATCAAAGCCAATTAGAAGCTTAAAAGCCTACCATTAGAAAACCCCTAATTTCAAAACCCTAGAACCGGAAATTCACACCAGAAGCGGAAATTTTTCGCAAACAATCGCAATTACCGCACACACGCTCCATATAACACTATCTCAATTCATCAATCCAAGGCCAACTAACCATAATCATATAAAACCAAAAATTCACTAAGAAATCAGAAATTCACCATAAATTCCTTCAACCCATGAAGTCTTTCACAAAATAACATATTTAACCACTACAAAGCCCTAATATACCATTAGTAAAGCAACAAGGAAACTTTCTTAGCAACTCACCTTATAACTCAAGAAAGGTGATAACTTAGAGCTTCTCCTTCCTAGACAACTCCACCAACCTCTTTAAACCTCCTTAGTATACCTTTGTATGGAGTGGTTCGAAAATCCAACGGTGAAATATCAAGATTCAAGTAAAAATTGAAGTTGAAAAATGAAGAGCTTTTCTTGGTTTTCTCTCAAGATGCTCGACTGAACAAGGAAAGGAATTGAAGATATTTTGGCCAAAAATGGGATAAGAAGGAAGGAAACAGCCGGTCAAAGCTGCTGACTGGCTGTGACACGTCACAATCCGACCGGAATCTGGCCGGAATTCTGGCCGAATTCAAGGCAGAATGAAATCCAAATTTTTTTCAAAAACCACCAACAATCCGGGCAGCAATCTGGCCAAGAACTGGCCGGATTTGCGGCCGGATTTGGCCCTTCAGCCTTTTCACAAAATTTTTTTCCTTTTTCCCGAATTTGATTGCCGCGCTCAACCGTACTTCCAACACATTCACATATATATAGATCTCACACACAAATACACATAACAACAAGGCCTTCCTTTGTTTAAAACGATCAGTTGACAAATTTTCACTTAAACGGGAAAATGAGAATAAACAATAGGCTAAGAAAATATGAAAATTCTAGGGTTCTCACAGCATGCATCTAGACAAGCTTTCGTTTCCTCACTTTCGTTGTAGTCACACTATCGTGTAATAGTCCCTTGGTAGGTTTGGTTCTTGTTGAATAAAACTAAGGGGTGGCTCCCTTCCCCCCCAAAAAAAAGGTCACAACAATGAATTTTTTTTTTCAAAAAAAAAATGTGTGTGTGTGTGTGGGGTGGGGGAAGGTTTATTATCTTCTTAATTGTGAAAAATGGTACAAATTTTTCAAAATTTTGTCAATTTTCAAAGAAGTTTCATAACTATTACTCATCAAATTCTCCCTTTGAAGTGAAATTGATGCGTCTTAAGCATCTCATTTCTTATTTAACTTGGAAATAACTCTTATATGACTAGAATTTTTGCTAAGAAGAAAATACATATTGTAAAGTGGAAATAATTATGCTTTGAATTTTGCATGCTTGATAAGTTTTCTATCTTGATTGAATTTCACATTCTGAATGATGAATATGGTCAATAATTGGCATTACTTTTGCTATGATCATTCTATATAAGGGAAGCTCCTAAAAAAAGGAAAAGAAAAAGAAAAAGAAGAAGAAAAGAAAAAAAAAGAAAGAAAAAGTGAGAAAAATAAAAAAATATATATATAAATAAATATTTACTCTAATGATTCTTGAAACTTAGTAAGCGGAAGTTTTCATCTACAAATGTCAACTTTTGCATAAAATGGCTCTTGAATTATGAGTATGTAAAGCAACTCTAGTTAGTGATGAAGTTGAGTAACCAGAGGTCTTCATCTACCAATATTGATTTTCACGTCAAAAGACATCATCATTACTTGAGAAAACTATTTATTATGCATTAAATAAATCCCTATTTTAAATAATAAAGATGCTCATGGAAGTTGTATGCCTTGACTTGATTATATGAACTGCTTAAAAGTGAAATTAAGTTGAGGGGAGGAAATGAGTTGATCTTATATAATTATCTCTTCTTTACTTGGTATGATGAGTATTTATGGTGAAATGAATGGTTATATAATGATGGTTTACCTTGTTATTGAGAAAATGAATTTGAAAGATACATGAGTATAAAGGGATATCTTTGAACTATTATGATGGTTTGTAATTTTTAAATTGCTTGAAAACAAGCAATAGTTCAAATGTGGGGAGTTTGATTAGCCTTTATTTTACCTAATTTTAATTAGGTTTTAAATTAACTTCTTGGTGTGTTTTAAGCTAAAATGGAAGAAGTTAATTCCTTTATAAGTTACATTTCATATAAGTAGTGCTACTTAACCAAAATATGTAAAAGTATGAGTTAATATGAAAATTTATATTGCTTTGTAGGTTTTGGTAACATATGAAGCGATTCAAGTAAAAAAGAGATTGACAGTTTTGACACATTTTGGTATTTTGGCTATATCATAAGTTACAAGCACTACAAGAATTTTGGTCTTCAATGACAACTACTTTTCGCCACAAAAAAGCAAAAAGTCGTCACTGATGACTTTCATTGATAACATTTCGGTTGTCGCAGGGTCGTCACTGAATCTCCGTCGGTAAAAGTATACAGTGACGACTTTAAAGTCGTCAGTGAATAGAATTTTTATGACAAGATATGCCGTCAGTAAAAGTTATAAATTTAGTGACGACATGCTTTCTTGTCAATGATGCATGAAGCAACATAGTCAGTGTATATATTAATTAGTGACAACTTTGTTGTCAATAAACCCCTTATCAACTGTGACAACAACTTCTTATCAATGGACAGTTTTGATTGAGTGACAACAACAATTGTAAATAAAGACAGCCTACTTGAGAAAATGCTACTCATTTACAACACCTTGCAATGTGTAGTTTGATGATTTTCCTACTACAATAATATCTAAAAAAAATGAAAACATTAGCAATGTTTAATAAATAACAAACGTAGACACCCGTTACAATAGGAAATGCCATAATAACATATTAAATATTCAAATGTCATAAATAAGTGCAACATCACACTACAAATAGTTTGATAAGTTTCAATAGAGCAAATTTTGCCATATAAGTCAAGGCTGCACTAAAAAACAATTCCAAGTCCCAAAACATTTTCCATGCTACCGAAACATTTTCTAAACTTAAGATAGCACTATAACCACAGTTTTTGAGTCGACATGTAAGCTGTACTGCTAATCTTCCAAACCTCTAAAATGAGTAATATATCTGCAATAAAGTAGTAAAGTTATTAGTAGATGATAGAAAAATTTAAAACAAGGAAAATTAGTTAAGGAGTCACCAAAAAATAAAGTGAATCATTTGTTTTAAGTCTCATCTAGATAGTGGCTATACAAAGAGTAGAAAAAGAGACATTATATGGGTAGTTCGGAAACAAAGTCTACTAGAGGATGGAAGTTTAATAACATTCATTAAGAGCCAAGGATTATATGGGCAGAATTGTTCCACTTCTTTATTTTAATATTAAGATGTCAAAGGACAGCAACAAACGATTCCACATTTATGAGAAACAACTTTGCAAACTTCACTGTGTTTTGGACCAAAAGTGGTCTTTGAAGCTTTGAATGTCATAGGATTTCATATATCTAAAAATATGTAACTATACATAAGGTCTAATAAACAAGAAAAAGCAGCCTTATCATCATTCATATGTGGTTTGTTCAAGCTATCAAATGACTAAGTAATTTGTACAGCTAGCACAATTCCAAAAAAATTATCAGTATACCACATTTATATAATTGTTTAACATACAACTTGTTTCAAGGTCTAACAACCAATTATATGTCGACAGTTTAAACATAGAAAAGGATTCTATTGCAATTCAGGTGATAGAAGCAAAACTGTCTCCAAATTTCCTAAATAAACAACAAAAGTTACATGCATTCACTAAATTCCTGAGGCTTGATACTATAAGTTAATATTGTCACCTACCAAGCACTTTTGAAGGATACTAATTTGTCCATTACTTGAGACATGAATCCAGCTACTGCCTACAAGACTAGTGAAATCAGCATATACAACAACAAGATAAAAAACAAGTCCAAGCACCATACACATGATTGCAAGTCGGCTAATTGAAGAGACAAATTGGATATCCTAATAGCTGGAAGCTATAAGAGCAACGCCTAGAGCCAAAAAGTCAAACTTTATCTAAGTTCATGTTAATAGTAACCTGTGGACTTATTGCCAGAGTAATTACTTTTAAGACTCCAACAGTGGCAGGAGAGAGAGAAAGTGCAACTACAAGAAGCAGAAACATATTCAAAACTATCATCTTTTAACTAAAGTGAGTTAGCAACTAGTGTTCATTAAGCACATCTGTCAATATCATAATTATGCAGACACAGTACTTTGGTTAGGACACACAGGAATGTCAAAGCCATTATTTACAAGTGACAAATCACATACAGCAAATTGTAGTGACCAAACTTGTAATTCATTGTTTGAAAACCACAATTGATTACCAAAAAACATGAAACAGTAATCATTTTCAAGATTTTTGAGACTTTAGGCTGGCAAAAGCAAGCCCTGAGTCTTAAATACGTTTGGAATTTTTTTAATCTGGTTTTTCATTTTCTTGCCTGTACTCTGCTACCAATGGAACGCATTGCAAATTCCAATAGTTCAAAGAAGTAGTACAACATACATGACTAATTTGTGCTGTGACATCTGCCAAAGATTGTCTTCATGACACGATTTTGTGCATTGACATAATGATTTACACTCATGCGGGACATATTTGCTTCATTTCAAATGTCTTTCCTTTGTTTTTCTGTCTTTAGTTTAGATAGAATCAGGATATCAACTAGCCTCACACTCAATTTTGTATCGCACGTGGAGATTTTTCACCAAGATTCTACTCATTCTAAAGCACTTGCCAAAAGATACTTCATATGAATTAAATATACATCATCAAAGCAGCCATTCAATCGAATTACTTGCCGCATGGGAAGTTTCTACTTCAATTTTAGCAGAGTCAATAGCACTTCAAAATGGATATTGCTTTAGAAAAATTAACACAGTAGAAGCAGAAAGTGCAACAAACTTTAGAGATTCTTATGCAACCCAACAAGTATTAACCATAAAACAGAGAGAAGGCATTCATTCAAATTATTTGCTGCATGGGAAGTTGCTCCTTCAATTTTAATAGAGTCAATAGCACTTCAGAACAGAAATTGCTTCAGAAAAATTTGCACAGTAGAAGCAAGAAATGCAATAAACTTCAGAGGTTTTAACGCAGCTCAACACTGCACAATAGATAGAAATGAGACGTAATGTCAAAGTACTTACCACTTTCAACTCCATAATTTGCTATTCCACTAATACTCATGTCCTATCCCAAGATTGATTCCTTGGCATTCTCTGCTAGCCATTCTTGAACCAAATCTAGTGACAACTGGTACAATAAACAAAAAAAAAAATCTTACAAGTAATTACACTCCATCCTTAAACTTAAAATCAGCATATAAACAAAAGCGAACATTTAAGTGCAACCTACAAAAATGTACCCAAGCTCATATAGGATACAATTCGATTCAAAATTTCAATTTTTCCAGGGAACCAAAACGTTTGTTCCATTTCAAACATTTCTGACTACATGATAACCACACACAAATAAAAGAATTATACTACTCATTTAGGCATCAAAATAGCCAAATTCACCAAGCAATGCCAAATGAAATGAGACAATAATTATAAAAATAGAGTTAAAACTAGAAATAGCTTTATAGGACCAAACACACTGATCCAACCTTTTAACTAAAAAACGGAGAACATAGAGACACGGCCTTCAATAACTTAACAATGACTATCCAATCAAACTACCTACATTGCAATTAGTAAAAAGCCCAGTAGTAAACATTAAATCCGTGAATCATAATGAACATAAGATGCATGTGCAAGAACTAGATGGTAAATAATTTCATATAATTACAAAATAAATGGATAAAAAGTTCACTCTTCAAATTCCCATGACAATTTACCAAATGTCAACCCAAAAAACAATAAAGACATCTTTCACAGTAGAAAAAGTTTCACCAAACCGTGTAACTAGATCTCTAGCTGCTTATCCACTTTCATAATTGAACCCCCAATCACTATTTCCCATTTCCCTTTTCACTCAATGCTATTTTAATTACCAGCTATGTTCCTCACACGTACCACCCACAGTCAAAAATTTCACAAAATCGCCTCCTGATTCTCTTCCATTCCCACTGTCACAGACAATACAACATTACATTTGCCTTCCTCAGCCTATTACAAACCCGTACATACCTACAATCCAATCCCACTAAAGCCCTTTATCTTGTACAATAAAATGTTGACCAAAAATTAATAAGGGTTAAACCCACAAGTAAGCAAAATCCAAAAGGAGGAGATGACTCCATTCATAAATCAAATGAAACCCAAAAAAACTGGACTGAAATTTTTGGCAAAAAAAAAATAATTAGGGCAAAACATTTGGGGCAAAATTAAGGAGGAAAAAGAGAATCAGCATACCTTTTTTTTGCAGAGAGTTGGTGCTGAATGTGGTCTTCTATTTGATCATTGCGGAGCCAAGATCAATTAGGAGATGACGAGGGGATGTTTCGGCAGAGATTAGGAGAAGTGTTATTTGGTTCTAAGTGTTATTCGGTAGTGTCTTGTAGAGTGAATGAATAAACATGACTGATGGTTGGTTTTACTAAGTGTTCAATATCAATTCCGCGCCTCTCCTCAGATTATTGACTTTGAATAAAATTTCAATTCCTTAGATTTCCCCTCTTAATTGTTCAGTAGCAAAATTTCAAATAAAGTTTTTTAGTTTTCAACTTTTTAGTTGAATTAATATTTTACTAATACATTTTTACTTGCTACTTTTAAATTTTTTTGTGAAAATATTCATAATGGGTGAGAAAATTTTGTTGCAATACTGCAAGTGGCAAATGCACCTTGGTTCTACTTCAAATAGTTAATTTTTTTATGATATCAAACAGTTGATCCGATGTTAATTTTGATATCACTTTCTCAAAATTGTGAACTAAATTACTACAACTTATTTATCTTTCTTGTCATTATTCTCACCCAATACTCCAGAATTTTTTTTTAGTTATTTTATACTAAGGAGAGATGATTTGTTTCATTTTAAATTATTGCACTAATATTGATTTACAAGACAAATTTTGAGTTCCTAATAGTTAAAAAATTCATTAGAGAGCAGATACAGAATAACAATTGCTATAGTGTATAAATATTTGAAATCAAATAGTGACAAGAGAAAGTTGTCACTAACTACTTCCATTATTATCAGTGACAACAATAGCCAAGTTGTCAATCAAAAGGGAATTATTACTGATAACATTTAGACAGTTGCCGCTGATATAGTTTGGCGTGATCTGGCGGGAGTTCAACTGTGACGACAATCCAAGGTTATCACTGATGCCTTTGATCCTTTCAGTCAATTGTGACAACTTTTTGTATTGTGGCTAATGGGCCCTATTTTGTGACGACTAATTTTCGTCACTAGGAAATGTTGTCACTAATAACCAAATTTCTTGTAGTGAAGTATTGGATTGAGGTGATTCTTGAGCCATTTTGAAACTAAGACGCAGTTCTACAATTTTTATGAGATATTGAAATCCAATTCATTGAGTTTCCTGGTAAAAAAGGTTGAAATATAGTCGAAAAATTTTCTCTCAACAGTTGAAACAAAACATCGATTAGTCAAGGGTGTTTTAGTCATTTTTCAGCTTACAGAGATCCAAATGAGATGATTCTTAATGCATTGGAAATATAACTCAAAGAGCTACAACTTTATTGTTTCATGTAAGAGCTAATTCGACTTTCATCATTAAGAAAATTGTAGTTGAAGTTGGACAAAAAATAGAGCAAAGTTGAGTTTTTAGCTAAAAAGTGCAAAACTAAGCACAAAGAAGAACCACGAGGTAGCAGGTCACGGATCCACCTTGCAAATCCTTGAATTGAAGCTACAACTTGTTCTACAACTTGCATTTTGGTCATACCAACCTTTTAACCAATTTGTCTGCTAGAATTATGAGTGGAACCAACTAAATTTGAGTTGGAGAAGTGGAAAACAACTTTGTGACTACATTATGAAAACATCTTCCCATCCAAAAATATCTATAAATATCCCTTGTATCTCATTTATTTGAGGATGATGTAGCACTTTGTAGTATCTTGAAACACCTTGTAGTATAGAGTAGAAGTAGAGATGGGAGTAGCTTTAGCTCTACTTTCATATTGTAAGTTTCTTTCTTAATTTAAAGAGTTTTGAGAGGAAGGTGACAAACACTCTTGTATCAAGTTTATTTGAGAGATCAACTTGTGAAAGAATTCAAGGATTCAAGCTTCAAGACATTGAATAAAAACTTTTCTTCCCAAACTTTGTCCCTTGTTCTTATTGCACATGCTTTGTTACAAATTTGTTTCATACTTACATGCTCTTAATATGATGTCTAGCTAAATCTTTTCATAGCTTAGGGTGAAGATGCACTTGTTATAGTTTTGATTTGAAATAATTAAGGCATGATTATGCTTTTTTCATAATTTGTTAGTTTAAGAATTCGTGCATGTGCTTTATAGTTGTTTGGTCATCAATTATAAATGATTGGATAAGTGTTGAGTAATGAAAGTTGCCTTCAAATATATCGTAATTCTTAAACATTAGTCTTATTCTTACGAAATTAGTGAATAATGGTTGATTGGATTCATATAATAACTTCATTGATCTTATTTAACTTGTTTCTTACCTTTTCTCTATGAAAATAGGTAAAGGATGATTCAAGGAGTTAAAGAAATTGGCAAAAACAATTCTAGAGAAATTAACTAAGGCGATTTCTCTTAAATGTCCATTGGCGAAAGCAAGGACATCCATTTGGAAGTTATTCCTTGATAATTCATGAAAGCATAAGCATAATCATTCAAACTAATTTCTAATCTTGATATAATAAGGGATTCTAATCCCTAAGATCCTCTCACTTAATCTTTAAAGTACTTCTAATCTAAATTGTCTTTACTTTCTTGCACAATACCACCTAGATGGTTGATTTTACTACCTAATAGTCGATTTTTATATTTATTGCTTTTGCTATATGGTTGGTTGTACTACCCAACTAATTTCTAACTTTTATGGCTGATTGTACTATGTGAGGACTTGCAAATTCCTTATATATTTTTTGAAAATTTCCTTTTATTTGAAAATTATTTGGAAAATATTATTCTATACCATCTTACTAATCAATCACCCTAGAAAAATGCCAATGATCATAGGAAATTAGGGTTTTCCTTTTCGATTTCAAATCGAAGTGAAATAGGGTTTTTCGTGTATCCGTAGTATAATTATCCGGTACGGAGCGGGGATCAAATTTGGTGCTTAAGAGTGACTTTTAGGTGCGAAATAATATGTGATTAGAAACAATGATATAAAGTTAGTGAATAGGAAGAAAAAAACCCTAGTACGTGTGATTTAAGAAAATCGGCCCGAACCGACGGGTACCGTTTGTTACCGAGTGAGTACACCACTTGACCACCACTTTATTACCTTAATCTCCTTATTTTAGTTGAGCTAATTAGCTCTTAATTAACCCTTAAGCCAGCCACCATTATTGACTAAGGAAAAGAGAGATATTTTGGTGGACATATTTGGGATTAAGCCATGTGTCACAAATCCAACCAAGGTCTTGACCAAGACCTTTGACCAAGACCTTTGACCAAGACATTTTCCTTCCTTTTTATCTTCTTCTTGGCTCCATTTTCTTCCATTTTTCTTGAGCTTGGCCGAAATTTTAGGGGAGGGAAAAAACAAGAGAGAAACCTTCAACTCCAACTTCAACTTGTGCTTGAATCTTGAGTTCCAGTCAAAGTTTGTACCAACTACTCCATAAAACTTGCTCACTAAGGAGATTTAAAGGCTTTGGTGGAGTGATTTTGGAGAGGAAAACTCTACGCTACCATCTTTATTGAGGTATTGGCTGTCCCTTATCTTTGGTGCTTTTATTCTTGCTCAAGTTGCTATACAACTCAAGTTTTGATTAAATTGGTAACTATACAAGTAGTTGTGATGATTTTGGGTGAATTAGTAATGTAGGGTTTGGTGTTGTTCAGCCATGTTTCTTCTTGTGTGGATGGTATATAGTGTATACAAGCTTGTCTAGGAGGTTGAGGTGGTGAACCAAGCCAAAAATAAGAAGATTAGCATTGGAGTGCATGGATTTCTTAAAATTCCAGAAATGAAACTTATGACTGCTTGGTTCTGCCCGGTTCTGTTACCCATAGTTAGAGGCCGAATTGGCCTTAGCACAAAACATGAAAGTTGTAGATAATGATATTTTATAATATCCTTCAAAATTTCAGTTCAATCGGAGCAACGTATCCTGTGAAAAGACTGAAATACCCTTGCTACCCTGTTTCTATCCGAACATACTACTCAGCTTCTGTAATTGGTTGTTTTGACCAGGAATACTACTGATTTGGCTGTCAATGTCTTCTTAAGACTTATAGCCTTGTATCTTAGCTTTCAAATGGTCTTGGAATCACTTGAATTGGAGTTGTAGGTGTTGAGATACGACTGAATAAGTCAGGACTGCCGTAGTACACTTTGACCTGGAAAATCTGGAGTTGTTTTGGTATATTTGACCTAGTTAGGGTGAGAACTTGACTGAGTGGTCTTTATCAAAATTGTAACCCTCTGTCTTAGCTTCGAAACGGTATAAATTACATTCCAATCCGATAAGCGTAGCGTCAGATGTGTCCGTTACGCAAAACCCGTCAAATCTGTCTTTTGTTAAGTTTCATTTCCGCATTTGTTATTAGCTCGATTTCTATACTTGTATTGTTTTGAGCCTATGGAACGGCTATTGAAATGAATTTGTGTTGTGGGTAACCTTGGTTTGATTGAGAAAAAGAATGAAGCCATAAATGGCTGGAAATAGGAAAATACAAAGGGTGTGCTGTCCAAATTTTCGCTCGAGGGCTAAGTTTCTATTTGAACTTGTATATTTTTGTTTGGCAAATACTATAACCGTTTTTCCATCTTAAAACATGATCCTTCTTAAATTAGAAACTCCAAATGTTTACTTACTCTTACCAAATAAAGAGGAATTGTTTAGGGTTTTCTTGGGTATTTTTGTCCTCCCTCTTTTTCATGAAGTCTATAATATCTACTTGAATATGAAATGATTTTGAACCATATAAACGATTCCGAAAACAGTATTTCTTAGTCTATCTAGTTGGATTCCGACTTGTCTTTGGTTCAAGTGTTTACATTAGAAAATTTTATAATCCTTTTGAGTTTGGTTTTACATTTGGTCTACGAAACCCTAACTATTTTGTCTACGGGTCTAAATGTCCTCGTTTCACTTTAAATACCTAATTGTTTGTGCTAGATGAACTAAAATATTCTGTCTCGTTAACTTTAGGTTTTCTCGGTGACTAAAGATAATATCCGGAAGGATATTTTGCAAGTTATTTTGCATACATAGGTGAGTGTTCCTTGTTTGCTATATTATTCTTGACTCCATGACTTGTGTTATTGTTTGATAACGTGTTAAGTACTTGCAATGATTTTCAAAACAAGTTTTCTAGGCGAGTGTGTACTTCATCGCACTCGACCTAAATACGTATGAACTTTTCAATGATTTAATGATTGAACGAACGATTAGTTGTGCATGAATGTAAGCCTTCTGGCTGAACTGGGCTCTGCCCTTCGTTACCGATCAACTCGAGCCAGAAGCGGACTCGGTCGGGCGATATGGTGACGTTGGGTGTGAACGTTGGTATACTCGAGTATTACCTTGTAGGTTGGTGGAGCCTGGCCAAAGGCCAGGAAAGGGGTGAATGAAACGAAAGAACGAACGAGGGTTTTACTTACAAAAATGCAATCTTCAAAAGAATGAAGGAATAAGGGGAAATGTCAGGAGAACGAACAAACGAACGAATTTACGGCTCCCAGTGAGCCCGTATCCTTTTAATGAATGTGTTACTATCGCTTTCTGTTGTAAATGTTTCTTGAATTATTGATACTCCATGTTTCATGTATTGAAATGATTCTTTGATTATGTGTTCGGAACCTCACTGAGCTTTTAACTCACCCCTTTAGTTTTGTTTTCCTTAACAGGGGACGGCGAGCAGGATGAGAGCATAGACTAGCCTAGTCTAGTTCTTTTGTTTTTTTTTTGTTTTTTTTAATGGTTATCGCTCCAGTGCTTGGCACGGGTCGGACGTACGAAGGATTGAGAACCTTTGTATAATCGATGTACATACTCTCTTTTGGGTTGGCACTATATATAAGTTCCGCTTTAAGTTTTGGATCGTTGCCCTATTTATTCTTATGATTTTATTCCGATTTCATTTAAAAGGATTGTAGTGAACGACTGAGTCCTGGCGAGAGCTGGGCAGGCGGCCCGCCGTACCCTTTGGTTCGCCTTAGGGGAAGGTGGGGCTGTCACATACTACCTAAATTAACATCTTTCATGACCGGTTTTACTGCCTAATTAACTTTATTTGTTGTTACCGCCTTAAACTTTGATTGTCTGGATAATAAAATAAGTGATTAAACTCAAGTGATTCTCAACTTCTATGTCCCTATGGGATCGACACCTATTATCTCTATACTCAATGAACGAACTGTGCACTTATAAAAATAGGGTAATAAGAATTTAAAATTTGTAGTGAGTAAAAAGTCCTATCAATCACACTCACTGTTAAGATGGATGTTGGCTAGCCCACTTGGGAACAAGCTCTTTTCTTGATTCTTTGACTTCATTGATAAATGAAATTACAAAAATCAACGGATGTTGAATTCAAAAGAAAACTGTCAAATCTTGATATGCAAACTACAACAAGAGCACCAAATATTGGGTGGTTTCCTCTGAAGATCCCAAAAAGAAAAGAGAAAAAGAACCGATGGGCAAATTGGCCTAACCTAACTAGTATTCACAAGAGAAAAAATTTTAAAATAATAGAGGAACAACTAAGGCATGCAGAGAATGAGAGTTCTATAGAGAAAATACCTCAAAAAGAAACAAATCACCAAACTAGGAGCTCAGCCCTCTAAAGGTCTATGGTTTCATGCAAAATATTCAAATTGTTCATTCAGGCGTGCCAACACATGTGTTGTCTATATTTCAATTTAAATTAATAATATATACTTTTATACTACAATACATGATAGAGTCTATGAAAAAGATTAAAAATTTCAAATAAGTGTATGCTTAACATGTTAAAAAAATTTATTTCGTGAGCACAAAATGGGCTTTCTTAATTTTATCATCTAAAATAAATTGAAACCAAAATTTGTTGCCTATTGTTTGTCAATATACGACAAGAATTTGAATAAAATAATTTAATTTATAATAATTTACATGATAGAGCAGTTGTAAACTTTTTTTATTAATAGCCGATGAAAGATATCATGTTATATCCATGTATCAAAATTTATAATATACGAACATAAATTATAACTAATTCATTTTCTTGATTTTAGAAAAAAAATTTCTCTCATCTTGTACCCTTAAAGTTGTTGAGTATTTATAGAATAGTGTTTTTTATATGCTTTAATATAGATTACAAAAAAAATCATTGTGAGAGACGTTGTCAGAGTTTTCAAAATTATTAAAAACAATTACCCTTTTCATCCATTCTTACCTGTCATCTAGCTATCCACTGCATTCTATGACTTTCACACATCCTACCATGGTGCCATCCTTTCTATTGTTTTTGCCATCTTTGTCATATGTCCATAATTCTCTTCTTTCTTCCCTCCTCTCTTTGCACAACCTTGTTGTTCACTTTCCTTTTTCAACTTCTCTCACGACTCTTTAACTTTTCACCATTCTCTTCTCCTTGCCTCCAGCTTCCTATTCTCGCCACTTAATTTCTTATCCCTTTCCCTTCATCATTCTCCCAAATCCTTGGATAGCCCCCTAACCTCTATCCCCCACTGCCAACCTCTTCCATTTCCCTTTCCTCTACTTCTCCCTTTTTCTTTTACCTGCCTAATCCAAATTAAGTAATATCAAAAATTTTCATTTGAGATGTCTTATGTTATCAAAAATATATAATTTTCTCTTGTATACGTATAAGAATTGCATACATACATGTGTATATAACATGCTCTGTGTGTGTTGGAATTTTCTTTTTTGTATTGATTGTGATCTATAAGAATTCTTATACGTATACACATGTGTATATAATATTTATGTCTGTGAGAGGGATCCATGTGTTGAAATGTTGGAATTTTGTTGTTTGTCATGTGATTAGTTAGTTAGGTTAGTTTAGTTAGATTAGTTTAAATACTAATTTAATGGATTAAATTTAGGATTATGAATAAATAAATAAAGGTGTAATTAATTTAGTCGTTTCTTGTGATTATGATAGGCAATTACATGAACAATATAAACAACTGAATTGGTTAATGTAGTTAATAAATAAAATATGCCTAATTAATGCAATTAGTGTAGCTAAACGCTTAGATAGGCGCTGCAAATGTGATTCATAATTTAAACAAAAGAAATTTAAGTCATTATTTAATTGATAGAATGTAAATTATAGGATGAAGAAAGGATTAGCGTAATAAAGAATGAATGTAATTTGAAGTCGTAATTAGCGTAGTTAATTAGGTTTAACTTATGCAGGTAAAAATAGGCTAATAAATTATAAAGGTGAAATTTATATAAAGGTTTAAGAGTACCATATCAAAAGCTATATTTTATATGGTATCGATTTATGTTATTTGCTATGTGCTTAGTTAGATTCATTAAAAATATGTAATTAACCAGCATTTACTACCTAACAATAATTTTATAATGTGAACATGTTGTAACTAAACATTTAAATATATTTTCGTCAATAAAAAGTTTGTAACATGTCGTACATTATGCCTAAATTAGGTATAATATGTCCAACAATAACTATTTAGTGATTCAACTATATTGGGGCAGAAAATTATATAGGCCGGAGGGTTAATTTTTACGATCCACCTATATCGAAAAAAGTTCTCTTCCTTACAAAAATGATGGGATATAATGAGTTGGTTGACAAAGCATACAACATTATAGGTCTAGACCACAATAGGCAAAAAATTAGTTTGATATTTCGAAATTGCCTCTAACATGGTGTGTTTGGTGCGATGCCTTTGGTGGATGATAATAGAGTTGCTAATATGTACTAACTAAAAGCTGGTATTAGACAAAGCACAGAGATCTATGTGGAGGTGGAGGATATTTTCGATTTCGGTCAAAATGATAGCCAAACTCTAGAAGAGAATGCTAAGCGAGGCAATATTGGCTTAGAACATATTATTGTGTTTGAGTCTGCCGAACTCATTGAGAGTCAGCTAACCCAATTAGAGTCGGGAGATCTCCTTTCGGCCCAAAGAGGGTGAAGAGCCCCTTCGACATACTAATGTGGAATTGATTAATGTCAACATGGATTCGGAACCAGAGTTGGATATTGATGATTCCGGTAGAGAAGACAACCAACCTGATGCATATGGTCTGGAAGTTTATCCGAATGTCCTAAGTCTAACACAACACCACATGAGTCATAGTGCACTTTGGTTGGGAACTGAGGGACTCAAATTGCATTATGAAGCTAATGTTGATGCTGTATTACAGTTTGACCCTCTCGATACTCGAAAGCCTGAGAAATTGAAGCTATGAATGAACACACGAAGGATTTGGAATTAGGCTAATTATTCGAGACAAAGGAACATGTCAAGCTAGCAGTTAAGTTGTGGTCCACAAAGAAGAATAGGAAGTTTAAAGTTCAGGAAAGCACGCCTACTATTTGGTATGTTCGATGTAGGGCCTAGAACTCCACACCTTCGTATGAATCGGGTATTTGATCTCTTTACTCGATTGGTTATTTGCCAACACATCCACCATGAATTTTGTATGTGGCTAATTAGCTTTTTATTATGATAGTTCATATGGATATCGTACAATGATGAAAGACTGGCCATCCTACCTGAATACTGTAGACATGGCAAGCGTATTTGGTGGGTAAAAGTCCCGCTTATATTTTGGCAGATAATTGAGTTTCATTGTTCTCGTGTCATGCGTCAGTTTGGACTAAGACAGAAAATTCCTGATCCTGTTGATACTAATCATAACAGTCTGCACCAATTAGATCTTGTAGGCTATTTAGGAAGAAATTGGACCCAGTTTCATAAGAGTTGGATAGGATGTTAGAATGCATGGGTTAATGCGGAGGTTCTAGGCAAATAGACTGATACGTTTAGGGCATCAAATGATTATCTCCAGTGGTACCATCAGCACATGATCCTATACATTTTGAATTCTATCTACTAGAATCCGCAACCTAAACAAATGTTTCATGGTGTTTCTGGGCAATTAGAGTATGTGGTAATTTCTTCTACACATATTTTTTATTTATTTACCATACAACACCAATTGTTAACAGCTTGTCCATTTTTCGTTATTGTAGATAGGTACAATATAGTGCATTGGTCACCAATCCCAAGATGCGCTCAGTATGGATGACATAGGATGGCGTTTTCATCCGCATCTATTAACTATTGTGGATGGGGCATATGGATCCATGCAATATCTCCTGTGCTTTGATCGCATGGTTGTAGGAGAGTGGGAGTGATTTGAAATTAGTCAACCTTTGGCATCGAATATCCCATTTCAGAGACCCGTGCGACATGTTCCATCTCAGACAGGCCCATCATCTAGTCGAGGTAGACGTCACAGGCATGGCTTGAAATATGAAACTGTTGGCTGAATTAGCATTCAAACCACGGAAATGGATATTCATCCTCCACACACGCCTTTGAGTCAGCAGTTTAGTCCATTCGTAACTCTACCAGCGCCAGATGTGCATGCCATGCCAGTTGCACACTTACTTGTGTCTGGAGAATATGTTGTGCCACTGCTGCCCTCACTGTCCATTGGTGTACAGGCCACCTTGTCACTACAGTTTCCGCCCTTTACTGTGCTGCCCATGCCCTTGTCACAGATTCCTAGATTTGAGGCACAATTCCCATCCTTGCCAAATTTAGTTCTATATGGATATGCTTTCATGGCATCAGCCTCTACTTCTTATGTTGAGTTACACCCAATATTCAGTTTTCTTAGTGGAACGGGCAGTACTTTTTCTGCTCTGGAACTTCCTGATTATTACAGTTTTAGATAGCCAATTGTCTTTCCTACTATTGACCAACATGTATCCGCACCCATACACTTTCAATTAGGAAGTTTCACCTTTTGTTCTAGAGATGATTACGATAGCAGCGGTACTATCGAATCATCCATTGAGGACGACATTGACCCTGATGGTACTTCCAAGGATGATGCACCCCCTTGATTATACGGATCATCCTGGTGTCCTTCGTGAACGTCAGAGATGACAATCAAAAAAATTTTACTGCTCGCCCACAATGCCACGTGATAAGAGTAAGGGCAATAGGCGCCCTAAGCATTGACGTTATCATTGTTGAACATGTTTTTTAATTTTATTATTCGAATGGTAGTTATCTTTATTTTTAGATTTCATCATTTGACATCATCGTATTTTTCTTCTTTTCTATTTTTTAGCTTTTATTTTTTCGATCTCAAGTACAATAGTTTTACATCTTTCTAAATACAACAATATAATTAATTATGTTAATAATTTAAATTACTTAAACCCTAAACCCTAAACCCTATTAATGAATTAAATCAAAAAAAAAATTGGATGATTGTCGTGCTTACTAAGCATGGCAACGCTTGGTGGCAAATTATTGGCTACCGTGCAACTAAGCATGACAGCCTTTGTCATTTTTTTTTTAAAAAATTTGCTTACCATGTCGTGCTTCGTCAGTACGACAAACATAGCATAGGAATATAAGTTTGTCAAAATAACAATTCACCAACTTTTTTTTCAATTATAATCTGAGGAATTAGCCAAGTTTCTGATGATTTATGTGACGACCCCACCACCCCCTTGAACTACTCTAAAATTTAGCGGACCGCATGCCCAACTCTCACCAGGACTCACTCACTAACATTAGTTTCAAAGATAACATTAACTCCAAAATAAGTATGAAACTCCTCAATCAAACATTACAAACCATCCGACTTTCCAAAACATCCATATTTATGTGTATAACTAAATGAATCGATATACAAATTGTTCAATCAATTCACTAAATACAAATAGGATGGCAAATACTTAAAACGAAGACTACAACTCTTGAGCTCACTAACCTTTGGATCTACAATTTCAATCTCTTGTTAAGGAAAACAAATAATGAAATGAGTTAAAAGTCCAATGAGATTTCAAGAAGACATGCTATCAACTTGACAAGATAACAATCACATATATCAAAATCATAAAGTGAAAAAGGCAAACAATTACAAGCAAAATCATTAACAGTTCACATATTCAAAGAAGCAACTTAACACCAGCAAGAAAAAAATACAGTACTGATATGGTGGCTCCCACCAAGTTTTAGACAGAGCACCCAAAATTCAAATGTTGATACAGCTGATACGGTGGTTGTGATGACCCACTTCTCCTTAGGGCGAACCCAAGGGTTTTGGCGGGCCACCTGCCTAACTCTCGCCAGGATTCGATACAAGTCAAGATTATAACTTAGAACTAAACAACTAATAAAAACACTAATATAAAGAAAAGTCGCTTCCTTCAATAGTCATCCAATTCTAAATCCTAATATTTTCAAAAGTTACACCAAATTTTCCCAGAAATACAACCACCAAAAGTTGACTAAATCATTTACATTCACAATTGGACCAAAAGACAATCAAAACCAGTTTCACCAAAATCTTTCCACTTCAAATTCCTGCTAAGGAAAACAAACTTAAGGGGCTGAGCTAAAATTCAGTGAGACCAAGAAAAGCAGGCAACAAGCAGGTACATCTAGCAATAATAACATATAATTAAAAGGAAGCCATAATATTCATGTAAAATCACAAAAGAAATTAAAAACATAATCAATGAAGGATACGAGAGCTCTTAGGAGCTAATTCCACACTGCTTCATTGATAATCTTGATCCGTAATTTTCAATTTGACACTCCGTCAACCGAGCAAGTAACAAGTCCGCGAAACCCCGCTTTTCACCCATTTTCGTGCATCGTTACACCTCCTTACCGAGCCCGAACGTCAAAAGTTTTGATATTACTCGAGCATATCGAGGCAAGTAAAGTGTATGAGTTCAAGGTTCACCAAACTCCTCAAACAAGCCCTTGCCGGCTTGAGTTGAATAGCTAGCCATTGGGTTTAGGCATTCCCACGAGTATGAGTGGTCAATAAGTTTGCTCTCAAATCGACGCCAAGTCAAACACAGGTATAATTGTCAAGTACGAGCAGATCAATTATCAAGTCAAGTAAAAGAGAACGAGTGCGATAAAATACACACTCGTCTTGACAAGTGCAATTCACATGTTCAACAAGAAGTAGTTCAAGTATTATGCAACAAGTCATGCACTTGACACTCACCAATTTCAAAAGCAAGTGAGCAAGAAATTCCTTTAAAGTTCCCCGCCGAGATTCCTTTCAAACCCTTCTTGAGAACTTGAAGAAATATTAACCAACCATCACTCACGGCTACCCTAGGTCATTGAGCATACAAAGAAGAAAGTTCGTTTGCCTAGAACTAGGACAATATATCAAAAAGGTTTATTTCATAGAGAACCGAGATTCACAAATGAAGGTTTAAGCTCACAAGTTCGAGTCAAGTTAAAGGAGTTTTTCTCGCTAAATCATTGAAATAATGCTCAAAGAGAACTCAAAACTCGTTTTTGATTCATGTCACTATAAGTAAATCTCAATTCCAAAAGAAAGTACCATATTCACTTTTAGCACGAAAATCGAGAAAAAGGTAGACGGTTTTCATCTCTCAAAACTTTTAATCTCATGTCCAAACTTTAGAATATAAAGAACGTTCACATTTTTCAAACTAATGGAGTCAAAACTCATCCAAACTTCACTCATTTTAATAGCAAATGTCAAAGCTAAAGGTTCCAAGTTTCGAGTATAAAACTAGTGAAATTCTCCAAGAATTAGTCTAGTCAAAACGCTCCCTTTTTAAATGTTCAAACTCATGGAAATCAAGGGCACAAGACTAGGGATTGAAGTCCATTTCTCAAATATGAAAAGAGGTGCCATTAACCAAGAAAGTTAAACAACCAAGAAAATGCATCATGAGAGGTTTAATCCTTTGGAAACCAAGATTCAAAATGAAGATTTAAAGTTCAAAGAGACCTTGTATCTAACCATGAAATTAAACTTAAAATGGACTAACAATCTCAAAGGAAAGTTGAAAGCGCTTAAAAGAGTCCTTTGTTTGAAACCAGAAAATTTTTAGCTTGGTGCGACACCACTTTGAAAAATCATATCTGAAGTTCCGTAAGTCTAAAAATTGAAAAATTTATACCGTTGGAAACTAGATTCAAAGTACTAAGATTTCCAGAAGAACTTTTCCCAGATTCCAATCATAAATCATTCAAATTTCAGCTCAAACTTGTTGCTTTATTAAAATAGGGCAGAAACAGTCTTGATTTTCAGTAGAGTTTGAAAATTCGGCAAAATTCACAGGAATGGAATTAGACTCTGAAATTTATAACATAGAAAGAACCTCAAGTCAAGTTTCAAACACAACAATTAGAACTCAATTCAGATTTTCCAACACCAAGATACAACAGTTTTAAAAAAACTGGTTTTTGCAACCTGTTCCGCTGATTTCCAGTCATAAAGTTTCGGCACAGTTTCGAAATCAGGCCATAACTAATGCTACATAAGTCAAAATTTGAAATGGCTTATGGCGTTGAAAACTAGATTCAAAATTCTATAAATCATCAGAAGAAATTGTATTCAAATTCTTTTCACAAGAGGGACGAAATTGAACCACAAGATGCAGCTGTATAATTTTCTTGAGTAAACAGGTGAAACAAGTCCACTTTGCCGTTCACTACGGCTCACTCAAAACGAATTAGAAGGAGAATTTTATACCGTTGGAAAGATTTTGGTGTCTAGTTTCAAATGCCCTAAACGGCACTTGATTTTGACTTTTGTACAAAGATTTATGTGCAATCAAAGAGTCCCTGGTCAGCTGGCCTGGGCAACTTTTCCAGTTTTCTTTCTTTTCTCAAAACTCAAGTTTTATCCAACTAATCGAAACAATTTTTGAAAGATAATTTCTACACAAACAATAAAACATATAACAAGCATTTTTGCAGCCATTTGAGGAACAAAATTTGAAATTAAAGCAAGGAAACAAGACAGCCAAATTTCAGTCTACCCCTCCCCCTTCATCTTCAAGTTTCTTTCCAACTTTCAAGCCAACAACCAAGCTATAATCCACAAGAATACAACCAATCAAGCAAAATCCTCAAGTCCTCTACCTAAAAGTTCACCTCAAGGCCACTACCTAGGATTCAAGCAAGAAACAAAAGTTTCCTCATGTCCTCTAGCTTAGGTTTTTTTTTTTGTTAGGGTTTTCAAATCCATGCAACAACCACTAACCATTGCTAATTCTTGAAAAATTAAAGAGCAAAGGGAGTAAAATTTGTTACCTCTTGACGGTTTCTTGAACTCTAGGTAGAGCCAAGTTATGCACCACTAAACCACCAAGAATTCACCACAAGATTAAAGTTTCCTTCAAGTTAGATCAACTACTAAAGGTTTGGAGGATTTTGTATGGATCTTGAAGCAAGATTGGTGAAGAAAAATTGGAGCTTTTCTCCCTTCTTCTTGAGCTAGAGAGAGCCGGTCACTTAGGAAGAGAAAAGAAGAGAAAGTGAACTTTGAAATGTGATGGGAAAGTGAGCTGAAAGGTAGCTTTTGGGGGGTAAAAGTCAATTAAGAATAGTAGCCTATATAGTGCCAAGCACTATTAGTTTCCTTCTTATTTGCTACACTTAAATACTAATCCTCCAAGGTAGTTCCTCTTGCACCACTAATACTCCTTCTTACTAGTCTAAAATTAATTCTCCAAATCTCCAATGAGTCATGCCGGCGTGACTTTTGAAATTTTTGACGCGTAAACGATAAAAAATGTAATTTAAGTAAAATTCATGCTAAAATAATAAAACAAAGTAACACCAATGCAAATAATTTTTAAAATAGGTGCAATTAAGAATAAAAGTACGAGTCCTCACATCCTCTCCCCCTTAAAAGAATTTCGTCCACGAAATTCATACTTTGATTCGAAAATAAGCTTGGATTTTTCTCTCGAATCTCTTTCTCTACTTCCCAAGTTGCTTCCCTTATTTCGTGATTCCTCCATAGAACTTTTACCAAAGGGATTTGCTTATTTTTCAGTTCTTTCAATTTGGCTGGAGCCATTCTATACGGTGTCTTAGAGATAGGTGTTACCCTTAGAATCACAACTTTATTGTTTTTGTCTTACAATTTAACTGAGTATGGTAGCGAGCTAACTAATCCATATCTAAAATAACATCATACCCCTTAATAGCTAGACCTATCAAATCGGCCAACAACTTCCACCCATCTACGTTGTCTCAAATTCAACTCTTTCTAGAAAAATAAATACTTAAGACTCTTGTGATTAGTGAAAACCTTGAAAGTCACTCCATATAAATAATATCTCCACTTTTCAAGACAAACACTACTGCCGCTAACTCCAAGTCATGGGTCGAATAATTCTGCTCATGAGGTTTCAACTTACTGGAGGCATACGCAATCACTTTTTCATTTTGCATTAATACACATTCTAAACCATCCTATGAAGGATCTGTATAAACCACAAAACCATCTCCTCCGCTCGGCAATACTAATTCAGTGACTCAGTCAAACACTTTTTCAACTCTTGAAACCCTTTCTCATATTTAGAATCCCATATGAACTTGCCATGCTTCTTAGTCAACTCAGTTAAGGGTTTTGCAGTCTTAAAAAAAATCCTTGATAAACCGACGGTATTATCCAGCTAACCCTAAGAAATTCCGAACTTCGGTAGGATTTTCTGATCGTTTCCACTTAGGAATAGTTTCTACCTTAGCTGGGTCCACGGTAATTCCTTTCTTAGAAATTATATGACCTAGAAAGGCTATTTCTTCCAATCAAAACTCACATTCATTGAACTTAGCAAAAAGTTGGCGCTCTCTCAGGGTTTGTAAAACTATCCTCAAGTGTCGTTCATGATTTTATTACAGGTCTAAAGGTGTGGGACAATAAATTAAATATACATATAAGCGGTAAAATCAATTAAAGCAAAGTAAATTTTTTTTTCATAAAAGATCATAATAGTTACACCAAATAAGGATAAATTCATCAAATCATTTCAAAAGAAAGAGGAGACAAACAAAATCATAGGAAAACGTGCTAAGTCTCAAATGTACAAAACAACAAAAAAACTTTATCCCCTATACAAAAGATTACAACCTCTAAAAGTGCCAGCCTAAACTAGGTTAAAACTACAATCCCTATCCCTCGAGTGGAGTCAGATCTATCCCCACTCGTAAAGTTTTCACTATTTGGATCTCTCTCATAACCATTAGCATTAATCACTCCTTCATGGACTCGACTGTTTTGTAGCGGATCTAGCAAGTTGCTGAGTATTTCCTCATTTCTTAGAGGCACTAGGCCAACTTGAAACCTGATGTTCGACACTACCGCAGATAAGACATTTTCCTTGCTTTCTCTAGCACTCAGTTTCAGTGTGGTTAGACTCGTCACAGTATTCACATGTCACATGAGAAGTCACAGTCGGACCAGTTTGAGAATTTCCTTTGTATTTCTTTTCCAGTTCCACGTTCTTGTGTAGCAATTCAATTTTCTCCGCATATTCTTATTTCCATCATCCTTCCTAGTAGTCAGCCAATTTCTTTTGAAATTCTACATCCTTTCGAAGAATGTCTATTTCCTTATGCATCTTTCCCAAATTTGTCATCTCATCGGTTGATTTAAATCAAATCCAAGCCTGCCAGGCAATCAGAGAATCAAAATGAGTAACTATTCACAATGGAAACTCTGGCCATATTGCTCTTCCGTTCTTTTGCTTACAGGTTATCCCATATATAAATCTTAACAATTCTCTGCTTAATATGGATGAGTTCTTAGGTCTTTCCACGAGAATTACTATCATCACTTATACACATAACAAAATACGAAAATCTTATTCATTAATATAAAAGTTCCACATCCTAACTCATTCTCCAATACTTACTTACAAAGTTTCTCAAGAAGAATCCGTAACCTCTTGCTCTCACTAGTGCCATATTTTATCCTCTCAACCCAATTTTTTTTGCTGTTTCGGGACTAGATCCTCCATGAAACCTAAGTAGGGCGAACTTTAGAAATCGCTCTCAAACTCTATTCTCACCCCTCTCTTAGTTCCTAAATTGGTTGACTATCTCGGGGCCTTGACGCTTAATTCAAAGCTCAAGAACATCAATTATGCGGCTAAGGGCTGTAGTCACTTGGTCACCCTTTTCGTTCCTAGGGTTTTGGTTCAGACTAGTCGCTGATCCCTCATCTCTCTCGAAAGTGTGAGGTTGCCAAAGCCCACCCCCATGACCCTGATCACATTCTCGTTGGTCCATTTAGCAAGATTCTAAATGCATAATTAAAAGAGGAAAAAATAAGCGTAGAATTTCAAAAACAAGTACAAATTGCAAGAGTGCTTTAAAATCAAAACATAAATCTTTACATAGGCTAGAAGTCAAGTCACATGTCAAGAATGCATAAAACGAGTCAATATTATGAAATACAGGACATAGGCATCCAAGTGCCTCAATATACAGGGGTACATGCAATAAAATACAATAAATCTCAAAGCGAGAATCACCCCTACTAAGTTTTAGACAAAACTACTAAAGTCAACTAAATCACTAGTTTAGTGATTAGCGGAGCCAGAAGTCTCTGCTACTTCAGTAGGATCATTTTCATCTTCAGCACTAGGAGTTTCTACCTAATGTCCCTCATCGAGTATCTTGTCATCCACCACTTGTTCGATCAAGGTAACACACTCAGCCATCATCCCTTCAATCCAGTCTCTAATTTTATGTACTACCCAAGCAAGTCGGCGCTTAGCCTCCTGAACCTGCTCACGAGGAGCCTAAGTTTTTTCTGCTCCTCAAGTGTGACAGCCCCACCTTCCCCTAAAGTGAACCAAAAGGTTTGGCGGACCGCCTGCCCAACTCTCGCTAGGACTCGATCGCTCTCATCAAGCGAAATAAGAAATAACCTCGAGACTAAGCGAAAAACAATTCCCAAACTTGAAACATATACTTACATTCATATCCATCTCAAACAAAAATACAAATCCCAATTAGAACAAAAGCTTTAAGTTCGTACTACATCCAATCTTATCCAAGTACTAGTGCGAGAACAATAAAAAAATAAAATTTTAAAAAATTAGACCAGGCTAGTTTGCACAGGACTCACGCCCTCGCTCGCATCCCCTGTAAGAAAAACAAAGCTAACGGAATGAGCTAAAAGCCTAGTGAGGTTCTATACACATAGCCAAATAATTAAATAAGGACATTAATCATGTAATAACAAGTAATCCAGAAAACATTTACAATATAAAGTAATGATAATACATTCATTAAAAGGATACAGGTTCACATGGAGCCCTTCGTTCATTCATTCCACCAACCATTTCTTTATTCCTCCAGCATTAAAAATAATTTCATTTGTAAGTGAAAACCCCTCCATTGTTCTTGCCATTCATTCATTCATTTCATTTTTCCCCTACTGGACACTGGCTAGTTTCCACCAGATTTCGTGGTCATACTCGAGTATACCAAACATTAATCCAGGGTCACCAATCGCCCGACTGAGTCCGCTTCTGGCTCGAGTCAACCGGCAACGAAGGGCAAGAGCCCAATTCAACCAAAAGGTTTACATTCATGTACAAGTAGTATTTAAACATTTAATCATTTAATCATTGTAAATTTCACATTCATTTAGGTCAAGTGCGATAAAGTACACACTCGCCTAACAAAATTCATTTTTAGAAATCATTGAAAACATTTAACATTTAATCCAACATTCACAAATAGTCACATAGTCACAACAATCCACATAGTCATTGGAAACATAACGTACAAAGAACACTCACCTATTTAAGCAAAATAACGTCCAAAGTTTCTTTCCGGATAATACCCTCAATCACCAAGGAACCCTAATAAAAATCAAAAGAAAATATTACAGTTAAACGATCCAAATTTTAGGTGAACCAAAAAAAATCCGAATAATTACTAGTACAAAATATAAGTATAGTTTTGGAAGTGAAAAGAGTATATTTAAACCAAAAGACATGAGTAAAATATTTGTAAAACTTATGCTCGCTCGTAAAACTTTGAAAACTCCATTTGAGTCGAAGAAACGAAGAAAACGTATTTCTATTAATCGTAAATTTCATTCTTTCAAGGGTACAAGTTTCGGCCAGATTCTAACTTATATACCTCTAAAAAAGAAGACTTGAATACCTTAGATGATTCAACTTAGTTTCATCTTCAACCCTTACTCAAGTCGCGAGTACATCTGCCTAGCTCTCGAGTGCAAATTTGAGCAGCACACCCTTTGTATTTACCTATTTTTCAGCCATTTATGGCTTTATTATTTTTCGCAATCAGCCCCCAAAATCACACACAAATAATCTCATTACAATAGCCATTCAATAGGCTAAAAGTCATTCCATTACAAAACCAAGTTAGAAAAGTGACCGGAAATAAGGTTTAAGGTAAAGAACAAAATGACAAGTTTGACGTCTCTTAGCATATCGATCACAACCAAAGCTACGCTTATCAGATTGGGGTCACATTTATACCGTTTCTAAGCTAAGACAAAGAGATACAACTTTGATGAAGACAACTCAACCCCGTTCATAGTCTATCTAGGTTAAATGTACAAATTATAGAACCAAAATTTTACCATCAGGCAGGTTAACAGCACTGTGTTAAAATGACAATAACTTAGGCTACAAAAGTCTGATTAAGACATTTTTAGATGCGTTGGAAAGTAAAATATAGAACTACAACTTTCATATTTTGGACAAAAGCTAATTTAATACGGATCAAGGTGAAAAATGAGGCCAAAATGATGAAATGTCAAAACTGTCCATAGAACTCTACCTATGGCAGTCAAGGGTATTTTCATCATTTCACATGCTTCAGTTCTTGGATTGAGCTTAAATTTTACAGGTAGTTATAAAACATCATTGCCTATAATTTTCATGTTTTGAGTTAAGCCCAATTCGGCCTCCATCATGGCTGAATGGAACTGGTCAGAACAGGGCAGTGTAAGAACTCAAATGTAGAATTTAATGAATTTAAGGTGTAAACTTCACATTTCTAACTTGAACCACTACTTCAACCTCCTATACAAGATTATAGACACCATATGCTATCTAAACAACAAGATATACAATTGAGCAATTCAAAACCCTAACTCACAAATCCACTACAACAATTATCAAAACTACTAGAATAGCTATCATTAATCAAGAATCTAAGTTGCTACACAACTTAAGCAAGATTAAGGGAAAGAAATAGGATAAGAAGCCATACTACCTCACTAAGATACTTGCAAGAGATATCCTTCACCTTTCCTTCCCAAACTTTAGCACCCCAAGCTTCCTAAGCTCCCAATTTAGAAGTTAATCGATTTAGATTTCTTGATTCTTCACTCAAATGAGCTAAACTCAAGATGAAAATGGAATTTTCTTCCTCTTTTTTCTCCCTCAATGTCACGGCTGGAATGGCAGAAATAAGGAGCAATTGAAGTGATTTTTGGTGATAAATATAAAAGAAATTGGTTGGTCAACAACCTTGGGATGGCCACCACTTGTCACCATGAGATTAACTTTCAAAATTTTTTTCTTTTCCTTGGTTTTTCTAGTCAATATTTTTGGCCAACAAGAGCTGATTAAGGGGCTGATATTTTGCACTAATATCAATGATATTTTATGGTAAGAAAGTGGTGATCAAGTGGTATGTTCAATCGGTAGTGAACGATACTTGTCGGTTCAAGCCGATTTTCCTTAAATCGCGTATACTAGGGTTTTAACTTATAATTCACTAACTTATTATTATCACTTCTAATCACACATGTAATATAATCTAAAACTCACTCTTAATTACTAACTTTAATACACACTCCGTATCGATTCTCATATTACGAAAAGACGTAAAAACCCTAGTTTATTGTAACGATGAAAGTAAAAAGTAAATCCTTATTTCTATGATTATTTGTAGCTATTGGGAAAGTGAATGTGTAGTAAAGCTATTGTAAAGTAATAAATTCCAAATTAAAGGGAATTTTTAAGAAAAATATAAGAGATTTTTCAAGTCCTCACACTCTCTCCCCCTTAAGAGAATTTCGACCTCGAAATTCATACCTTCCGTTGCCTCAGACGACTCCGGTGCTGGTTGCTTGTCTACGGCATATATCTTTGCTGTTACTTTTGTTCGGTTCCCTCTTTTATTCACTTGTTTCGATTTGGTTCCATTCACTTGTGGGACACTATTCTTTCGGGGCTGTTTCTTTGGGCAATTGCTAATTTGATGATTGCCACTCCCACAAATCAAACACCTTCGCCCTTTCCTCCAACAATCATTCTCAGTGTGATTTGCCTTCCCACAGTATCCACAGGCCACGTGGGAAGCCACTGTTTGGCCCTCTCGAGAAATCCCCTCTTGTTCTCTTTGATTTTCTTTTATAGATCCTTCATCTAGTGCTCCTAATGTCCATAGTGGATGAGGTAAATAGTTCACTTTTTGCACTTTGGAGGGCGTTATCTTTTCTCTAGGTTCCTCTGGTATGCTACTAGATGCACATTTTTCGCGTTTGAAAAGCTTTTACTTGTGCTTTCGCATCCTCAATTCTATGCGTTTTCTCGTGAGCTTCCATAAAAGTATTAATTTGAACCGCCACTAAAGCTTCCTGGATTTCTAAATTCAAGCCTTGTATGAACCGTCTTACTCTCCTTCGCTCTGTAACCACTAATTCGGAAGCGAATTTAGACAGTTTAGTAAATTTAGTCTCATATTTGGCCACACTCTGGGTTCTCTGACGCAATCTAATAAACTCATCATCTCTCTTTTCTTGGACTAAAGGTGGGAGGTACTTTTCGTTAAATTCTCTTATAAAGTTCACCCATGTCCATGCAGTCTGTTCTCTCTCCCACTTTGCCCTAATAACATTCCACCATGCTCGGGCCGGTCCTTCGAATTGGAATATAGCAAAATTCACCTGTCTTTGCTCCGTGTAGTTCAAGGCTGCGAAGATGTTAATCATTGCCTCTAACCACTGTTCAGCTACATCTGGATCAGGCCCTCCAAGGAATTTAGGAGGTACAAATTTTTGAAACCGCTCCAGAGCCCTATCCTCTCCTATCTCGGGATTCTGGGGTTGATTCATTGGCATTTGACCTTGTTGATCTACCAATCGCGCTAGGATATTTGTCATTTGTTGGATCACCGTCGCTACTTGGTCTCCTGCCTCAACCCTCAGCCCACGATCTTGCTCAGCTGCTGTTTCTCTTTCATTTCTTGGTTCTTGAGCTTACCCGGCCCCGACTAGCTCCACGTCCGCGACTACGTCTCCCCTCCATACCCTTTTTCTCTCTCTTTTTTAAAAAAAATGTGATTTAGTATGTAACAAAGTAAATTGACTAAAATGACAAGATATAACACACCAAATTCACAAAGCTACCTATCAAGTTGAACAAAAACAAAATCAAGTACGGCAAATGCTATATACGTAAGTATTAACATGCCATAAGCCAAATACATACGGTAGCAATACAGAGGCAAAACAAAAGAAAACACGACATACCGTTCCATACTCAGTTAAAATATTCCCCGTCCAATCTCTCTCTTCTCTTACCATCCAAACTAGATGTCCATTAACCCCTGGCACTTACTCTCACCAAATATTAGCTCATTCCTGTTCCCCGCAATAAAGATCGCAAGTCCTTAGTATTGCCCTTAACTCCCGCTTACTCGAGTACAAGAATCCGAGATAATTCACTACTCGAGCTGGCCAGTTCCATGAGTAAATTATCTACAATCGAGATTCCTACCTGACATACATATCTCTTGTCTTCAAGTACCATGAGAGAGATTTAAGACCTATAACAATTCATGATTCATAGCTTATACTCAAAAGAGCACTTAATCCTTCATATTTATTCACGAAATCAGGACCACAACATCACTTGGCCCAAGCGCACTCCGCGCAGAGACCACGTGAAGTGGCTCTGATACCACCTATGATAGCCCCACTTTCCCCTAAGGTAAACCAAAGGGTTTGGCGGACCGCCTGCCCAACTCTCGCCAGGACTCGATCGCTCTCATCAAGCGAAATAAGATATAACCTCGAGACTAAGCAAAAAACAATTCCCAAACTTGAAACATATACTTACATTCATATCCATATCAAACAAAAATACAAATCCCAATTAGAACAAAAACTTTAAGTTCGTACTATATCCAACCTTATCCAAGCACTAGCGTGAGAACAATAAAAAAAATAAAATTTCAAAAAACTAGACCAAGTTAGTTTGCACAGGACTCACGCCCTCGCTCGCATCCCCTGTAAGGAAAACAAAGCTAACGGAATGAGCTAAAAGCCCAGTGAGGTTCCATACACATAGCCAAATAATTAAACAAGGACATTAATCATGCAATAACAAGTAATCCAGAAAACATTTACAATATAAAGTAATGATAATACATTCATTAAAAGGATACATGCTTACATGGAGCCCTTCGTTCATTCATTCTACCAACCATTTCCTTATTCCTCCAGCATTAAAAATAATTTCATTTGTAAGTGAAAACCCTTCCATTGTTCTTGCCATTCATTCATTCATTTCATTTTCCCCTTACTGGACATTAGCCAGTCTCCACCAGACTTCATGGTCATACTCGAGTATACCAAACATTAACCCAAGATCATCAATCGCCTGACCGAATCCGCTTCTGGCTCGAGTCAACCGGCAACGAAGGGTAAGGGCCCAATTCAGCCAAAAGGCTTACATTCATGTACAAGTAGATTTTAAACATTTAATCATTTAATCATTGTAAATTTCACATTCATTTAGGTCGAGTGCGATAAAGTACACACTCGCCTAGCAAATTTCATTTTTAGAAATCATTGAAAACATTTAACATTTAATCCAACGTTCACAAATAGGCACATAGTCACAGCAATCCACATAATCATTGAAAATATAACGTACAAAGAACACTCACCTATTTAAGCAAAATAACGTCCAAAGTTTCTTTCCGGATAATACCCTCAATCACCAAGGAACCCTAATAATAACCAAAAGAAAATATTACAGTTAAACCATCCAAAATTTAGGTGAACCAAAGAAAATCCGAATAACTACTAGTACAAAATATAAGTATAGTTTTGGAAGTGAAAAGAGTATATTTAAACCAAAGGACATGAGTAAAATATTTGTAAAACTTATGCTCGCTCGTAAAACTTTGAAAACTTCATTTGAGTCGAAGAAACGAAGAAAACGTATTTCTATTAGTCGTAAATTTCATTTTTCCAAGGGTACAAGTTTCGGCCAGATTCTAACTTATATACCTCTAAAAGAGAAGACTTGAATACCTTAGATGATTCAACTTAGTTTCATCTTCAACCCTTACTCAAGTCGCGAGTACATCTACCTAGCCTTCGAGAGCAAATTTGATCAGCACACCCTTTGTATTTACCTATTTTCCAGCCATTTATGGCTTCATGATTTTCCTCAATCAGCCCCCAAAATCACACACAAATAATCTCATTACAATAGCTGTTCAATAGGCTAAAAGTCATTCCATTACAAAACCAAACTAGAAAAGTGACCGGAAATAAGGTTTAAGGTAAAGAACAAAATGACAGGTTTGACATCTCTTAGCGTATCGGTCACAACCAAATCTACGCTTATCAAATTGGGATAAATTTTATACCGTTTCGAAGTTAAGCCAAAGGGCTACAACTTTGATGAAGACAACTCAACCCAGTTCATAGTGTATCTAGGTTAAATGTACAAATTATAGAACCCGAATTTCACCATCAGGCTGATTAACAGCACTGTGTTAAAATGACAATAACTTAGGCTACAGAAGTCCGATTGAGACATTTTTAGATGTGTTGGAAAGCTAAAACATAGCGATACAACTTTCATGTTTTGGAAAAAAGCTAATTTAATACGGATCAAGGTGAAAAATGAGGCCAGAATGATGAAATGTCAAAACTGTCCATAGAACTCTACCTATGACAGTCAAGGGTATTTTCATCATTTCATATGTTACAATGCTCAGATTGAGCTGAAATTTTACAGGCAGCTATAAAACATCATTTCCTACAACTTTTATGTTTTGAGTTAAGCCCAATTCGGCCTCCATCATGGCCAAATGGAACTAGTCAGAACAGGGCAGTGTAAGAACTCAAATGTGGAATTTAATGAATTTAAGGTGTAAACTTCACATTTCTAGCTTGAACCACTACTTCAACCTCCTATACAATATTATAAACACCATATGCCATATAAACAACAAGATATAAAATTGAACAATTCAAAACCCTAACTCACAAATTCACCACCAGAATTATCAAAACTACTAGAATAGCTATCATTAATCAAGAATCTAAGTTGCTACACAACTTAAGCAAGATTAAGGGAAAGAAATAGAATGAGCAGCCATACTACCTCACTAAGATGCTTGCAAGAGATATCATTCACCTTTCCTTCCCAAACTTTAGCACCCCAAGCTTCCTAAGCTCCCAATTTAGAAGTTAATCGGTTTAGATTTCTTGATTCTTCACTCAAATGAGCTAAACTCAAGATGAAAATGGAATTTTCTTCCTCTTTTTTCTCCCTAAATGTCACGGCTGGAATGGCACAAATAAGGAGCAATTGATGTGATTTTTAGTGATAAATATGAAAGAAATTGGTTGGTCAACAACCATGGGATGGCCACCACTTGTTACCATGAGATTAACTTTCAAAATTTTTTTCTTTTCCTTGGTTTTTCTAGTCAATATTTTCGGCCAACAAGAGCTAATTAAGGGGCTGATATTTTGCACTGCTATCAATGATATTTTATGGTAAGAAAGTGGTGGTCAAATGGTGTGTTCAATCGGTAGTGAACGATACTTGTCAGTTTAAGCCGATTTTTCTTAAATCGCGTATACTAGGGTTTTAACTTATAATTCGCTAACTTATTATTATCACTTCTAATCACACATGTAATATAATCTAAAACTCACTCTTAATTACTAACTTTAATACACACTCCGTACCGATTCTCATATTACGAAAAGACGTAAAAACCCTAGTTTATTGTAACGATGAAAGTAAAAAGTAAATCCTTATTTCTATGATTATTTGTAGCTATTGGGAAAGTGAATGTGTAGTAAAGCTATTGTAAAGTAATAAATTCCAAATTAAAGGGAATTTTTAAGAAAAATATAAGAGATTTTTCAAGTCCTCACACTCTCTCCCCCTTAAGAGAATTTCGACCTCGAAATTCATACCTTCCGTTGCCTCAGACGACTCCGGTGCTGGTTGCTTGTCTACGGCATATATCTTTGCTGTTACTTTTGTTCGGTTCCCTCTTTTATTCACTTGTTTCGATTTGGTTCCATTCACTTGTGGGACACTATTCTTTCGGGGCTGTTTCTTTGGGCAATTGCTAATTTGATGATTGCCACTCCCACAAATCAAACACCTTCGCCCTTTCCTCCAACAATCATTCTCAGTGTGATTTGCCTTCCCACAGTATCCACAGGCCACGTGGGAAGCCACTGTTTGGCCCTCTCGAGAAATCCCCTCTTGTTCTCTTTGATTTTCTTTTATAGATCCTTCATCTAGTGCTCCTAATGTCCATAGTGGATGAGGTAAATAGTTCACTTTTTGCACTTTGGAGGGCGTTATCTTTTCTCTAGGTTCCTCTGGTATGCTACTAGATGCACATTTTTCGCGTTTGAAAAGCTTTTACTTGTGCTTTCGCATCCTCAATTCTATGCGTTTTCTCGTGAGCTTCCATAAAAGTATTAATTTGAACCGCCACTAAAGCTTCCTGGATTTCTAAATTCAAGTCTTGTATGAACCGTCTTACTCTCCTTCGCTCTGTAACCACTAATTCGGAAGCGAATTTAGACAGTTTAGTAAATTTAGTCTCATATTTGGCCACACTCTGGGTTCTCTGACGCAATCTAATAAACTCATCATCTCTCTTTTCTTGGACTAAAGGTGGGAGGTACTTTTCGTTAAATTCTCTTATAAAGTTCACCCATGTCCATGCAGTCTGTTCTCTCTCCCACTTTGCCCTAATAACATTCCACCATGCTCGGGCCGGTCCTTCGAATTGGAATATAGCAAAATTCACCTGTCTTTGCTCCGTGTAGTTCAAGGCTGCGAAGATGTTAATCATTGCCTCTAACCACTGTTCAGCTACATCTGGATCAGGCCCTCCAAGGAATTTAGGAGGTACAAATTTTTGAAACCGCTCCAGAGCCCTATCCTCTCCTATCTCGGGATTCTGGGGTTGATTCATTGGCATTTGACCTTGTTGATCTACCAATCGCGCTAGGATATTTGTCATTTGTTGGATCACCGTCGCTACTTGGTCTCCTGCCTCAACCCTCAGCCCACGATCTTGCTCAGCTGCTGTTTCTCTTTCATTTCTTGGTTCTTGAGCTTACCCGGCCCCGACTAGCTCCACGTCCGCGACTACGTCTCCCCTCCATACCCTTTTTCTCTCTCTTTTTTAAAAAAAATGTGATTTAGTATGTAACAAAGTAAATTGACTAAAATGACAAGATATAACACACCAAATTCACAAAGCTACCTATCAAGTTGAACAAAAACAAAATCAAGTACGGCAAATGCTATATACGTAAGTATTAACATGCCATAAGCCAAATACATACGGTAGCAATACAGAGGCAAAACAAAAGAAAACACGACATACCGTTCCATACTCAGTTAAAATATTCCCCGTCCAATCTCTCTCTTCTCTTACCATCCAAACTAGATGTCCATTAACCCCTGGCACTTACTCTCACCAAATATTAGCTCATTCCTGTTCCCCGCAATAAAGATCGCAAGTCCTTAGTATTGCCCTTAACTCCCGCTTACTCGAGTACAAGAATCCGAGATAATTCACTACTCGAGCTGGCCAGTTCCATGAGTAAATTATCTACAATCGAGATTCCTACCTGACATACATATCTCTTGTCTTCAAGTACCATGAGAGAGATTTAAGACCTATAACAATTCATGATTCATAGCTTATACTCAAAAGAGCACTTAATCCTTCATATTTATTCACGAAATCAGGACCACAACATCACTTGGCCCAAGCGCACTCCGCGCAGAGACCACGTGAAGTGGCTCTGATACCACCTATGATAGCCCCACTTTCCCCTAAGGTAAACCAAAGGGTTTGGCGGACCGCCTGCCCAACTCTCGCCAGGACTCGATCGCTCTCATCAAGCGAAATAAGATATAACCTCGAGACTAAGCAAAAAACAATTCCCAAACTTGAAACATATACTTACATTCATATCCATATCAAACAAAAATACAAATCCCAATTAGAACAAAAACTTTAAGTTCGTACTATATCCAACCTTATCCAAGCACTAGCGTGAGAACAATAAAAAAAATAAAATTTCAAAAAACTAGACCAAGTTAGTTTGCACAGGACTCACGCCCTCGCTCGCATCCCCTGTAAGGAAAACAAAGCTAACGGAATGAGCTAAAAGCCCAGTGAGGTTCCATACACATAGCCAAATAATTAAACAAGGACATTAATCATGCAATAACAAGTAATCCAGAAAACATTTACAATATAAAGTAATGATAATACATTCATTAAAAGGATACATGCTTACATGGAGCCCTTCGTTCATTCATTCTACCAACCATTTCCTTATTCCTCCAGCATTAAAAATAATTTCATTTGTAAGTGAAAACCCTTCCATTGTTCTTGCCATTCATTCATTCATTTCATTTTCCCCTTACTGGACATTAGCCAGTCTCCACCAGACTTCATGGTCATACTCGAGTATACCAAACATTAACCCAAGATCATCAATCGCCTGACCGAATCCGCTTCTGGCTCGAGTCAACCGGCAACGAAGGGTAAGGGCCCAATTCAGCCAAAAGGCTTACATTCATGTACAAGTAGATTTTAAACATTTAATCATTTAATCATTGTAAATTTCACATTCATTTAGGTCGAGTGCGATAAAGTACACACTCGCCTAGCAAATTTCATTTTTAGAAATCATTGAAAACATTTAACATTTAATCCAACGTTCACAAATAGGCACATAGTCACAGCAATCCACATAATCATTGAAAATATAACGTACAAAGAACACTCACCTATTTAAGCAAAATAACGTCCAAAGTTTCTTTCCGGATAATACCCTCAATCACCAAGGAACCCTAATAATAACCAAAAGAAAATATTACAGTTAAACCATCCAAAATTTAGGTGAACCAAAGAAAATCCGAATAACTACTAGTACAAAATATAAGTATAGTTTTGGAAGTGAAAAGAGTATATTTAAACCAAAGGACATGAGTAAAATATTTGTAAAACTTATGCTCGCTCGTAAAACTTTGAAAACTTCATTTGAGTCGAAGAAACGAAGAAAACGTATTTCTATTAGTCGTAAATTTCATTTTTCCAAGGGTACAAGTTTCGGCCAGATTCTAACTTATATACCTCTAAAAGAGAAGACTTGAATACCTTAGATGATTCAACTTAGTTTCATCTTCAACCCTTACTCAAGTCGCGAGTACATCTACCTAGCCTTCGAGAGCAAATTTGATCAGCACACCCTTTGTATTTACCTATTTTCCAGCCATTTATGGCTTCATGATTTTCCTCAATCAGCCCCCAAAATCACACACAAATAATCTCATTACAATAGCTGTTCAATAGGCTAAAAGTCATTCCATTACAAAACCAAACTAGAAAAGTGACCGGAAATAAGGTTTAAGGTAAAGAACAAAATGACAGGTTTGACATCTCTTAGCGTATCGGTCACAACCAAATCTACGCTTATCAAATTGGGATAAATTTTATACCGTTTCGAAGTTAAGCCAAAGGGCTACAACTTTGATGAAGACAACTCAACCCAGTTCATAGTGTATCTAGGTTAAATGTACAAATTATAGAACCCGAATTTCCACCATCAGGCTGATTAACAGCACTGTGTTAAAATGACAATAACTTAGGCTACAGAAGTCCGATTGAGACATTTTTAGATGTGTTGGAAAGCTAAAACATAGCGATACAACTTTCATGTTTTGGAAAAAAGCTAATTTAATACGGATCAAGGTGAAAAATGAGGCCAGAATGATGAAATGTCAAAACTGTCCATAGAACTCTACCTATGACAGTCAAGGGTATTTTCATCATTTCATATGTTACAATGCTCAGATTGAGCTGAAATTTTACAGGCAGCTATAAAACATCATTTCCTACAACTTTTATGTTTTGAGTTAAGCCCAATTCGGCCTCCATCATGGCCAAATGGAACTAGTCAGAACAGGGCAGTGTAAGAACTCAAATGTGGAATTTAATGAATTTAAGGTGTAAACTTCACATTTCTAGCTTGAACCACTACTTCAACCTCCTATAACAATATTATAAACACCATATGCCATATAAACAACAAGATATAAATTGAACAATTCAAAACCCTAACTCACAAATTCACCACCAGAATTATCAAAACTACTAGAATAGCTATCATTAATCAAGAATCTAAGTTGCTACACAACTTAAGCAAGATTAAGGGAAAGAAATAGAATGAGCAGCCATACTACCTCACTAAGATGCTTGCAAGAGATATCATTCACCTTTCCTTCCCAAACTTTAGCACCCCAAGCTTCCTAAGCTCCCAATTTAGAAGTTAATCGGTTTAGATTTCTTGATTCTTCACTCAAATGAGCTAAACTCAAGATGAAAATGGAATTTTCTTCCTCTTTTTTCTCCCTAAATGTCACGGCTGGAATGGCACAAATAAGGAGCAATTGATGTGATTTTTAGTGATAAATATGAAAGAAATTGGTTGGTCAACAACCATGGGATGGCCACCACTTGTTACCATGAGATTAACTTTCAAAATTTTTTTCTTTTCCTTGGTTTTTCTAGTCAATATTTTCGGCCAACAAGAGCTAATTAAGGGGCTGATATTTTGCACTAATATCAATGATATTTTATGGTAAGAAAGTGGTGGTCAAATGGTGTGTTCAATCGGTAGTGAACGATACTTGTCAGTTTAAGCCGATTTTTCTTAAATCGCGTATACTAGGGTTTTTAACTTATAATTCGCTAACTTATTATTATCACTTCTAATCACACATGTAATATCATCTAAAACTCACTCTTAATCACTAAATTTAATACACACTCCGTACCGATTCTCATATTACGAAAAGATGTAAAACCCCTAGTTTATTGTAATGATGAAAGTAAAAAGGAAATCCTTATTTCTATGATTATTTGTAGCTATTGGGAAAGTGAATGTATAGTAAAGCTACTGTAAAGTAATAAATTCCAAATTAAAGGAAATTTTTAAGAAAAATATAAGGGATTTTTCAAGTACTCACATCAAGTATATCCGTCTCCCAGTTCATGAACTCTAGCAGTTTGGACATCCACAGTCACCCTTAGTTCTCGATTATCCTCTCGAACTACCCTAGTTTCCTCGGATAACTGCCTCCGATCATCGATTACCGCTAGCACCATTTCGTTGGGGTACAAGTAAGTCCAACAATCACATGAAGACCTAGTTCAACGAATTGGGGTCCACTGCCAAAGATAGCCCCAAGACCTCTCTTGATAACGAATCGCGGGAAGATGCCTTAGAGGTGACCCATCTCCACCATTTCCTTCCATGACCTACAATTAGCCCACAAAACTAAAGGTTAGTACCTTATGATCACTGGTGCCATTCAAAATATAGTTTAAGATTTATCACGGATTTTTATGACTAAGAACTTCTAACCCTACTCCAAGTATTTCAACTTAGCGCTTTGATACCACTGTGACGACCCCACTTCTCCTTAGGGCGAACCTAGGGTTTCGACAGGCCGTCTGCCAAACTCTCGTCAGGACTCGATACAAGTCAAGATTATAACTTAGAACTAAACAACCAATAAGAACACTAATATAAAGAAAAGTCGCTTCCTTCAATAGTCATCCAATTCTATATCCTAATATTTCCAAAAGTTACATCAAATTTTCCCAAAAATACAACCACCAAAAATTGACTAAATCATTTACATCCATAATTGGACCAAAAGACAATCAAAGCCAGCTTCTCCAAAATCTTCTACTTCAAGTTCCTGCTAAGGAAAACAAACTTAAGGGGATGAACTAACGCTCAGTGAGGCTAAGAAAAGCAAGTAGCAAGCAGGTACATCTAGCAAAAATAACATATAATTAAAAGACAACTATAATATTCATGTAAAATCACAAAAGGAATTAAAAACACAATCAATGAAGGATTGGGAGCTCTCAGGAGCTAATTCCACACTGCTTCATCGATAATCTTGATCCATAATTTTCAAGTTGACACTCCATCAACCGAGTAAGTAACAAGTCCGTAGAATCTCACTTTTCACCAATTTACATCTACCATTACATCTCCTTACCGACCCGAACGTCAAAAGTTTTGATATTAC
>NW_027266222.1:0-51569 GCF_036785885.1 Coffea arabica
TATGTCTTACCTAATAGTTAATAGGTTTTATCCAATCTTTTTTTGATATAGTTAACCTACCCAAAACAAACCAAAATATGGATCAATTGACTACTCATACATGATTAACATTATCATTCAATAGCAATTATGCTTGTAGAAACCAAATTTTAATTTAGATTTATTTATTATTATTTTAGTTTTTGTTATTAATAATCAGCTAGTTTTACTTATTAATCTCATGATTTTATTTTAGACATTTCTTTAGCATTTTGGATACAATTTTTTTATTTTATTTTTATCGATTAAATGTATTTATTATTCATTTCTTACTTAATTAATCGCTTAATTTTTATTTTTAGACATTTTTAATATTAAAATTTTTGTCAAAAAAAAAGAAAATTGTCCACAAAATATGCTTTAATTTATGAAAATTTGTTATTTGTTTATCTTAAATTATTTGAAATTTTAGTTAAAAATAAAAGGAAAAACCATCAATCAAATTCAAAATTTATTTTTAGCATTTATTTGACTTTTGTTGCTTTTGTTTTATTTCAATTTGTTGTTAAGAAAATCATTTCCTTATTTTTGTTGGTAATTAAGTTATAAAAAAAAAAGGGGCTGGAGCAAAGGAAGTATGGCACGCGCGCTGCTTCCCACTTAGCTTCGTACGAGCAGCTAACCAAGCAAGATGGCTTCTGCCATTTTTTTCCAGTTTTCACCACCAATTTCTCTCATTTTTGGCTCCGTTAGATTGTGTTAGTACAGGCCATCTGATCTTCATCTATGAGCTTCAATTTCATGAGAAACAAGGGCCATCTAATGGCTTAGAAATCATCAAGGGAAAATGCAGCAAGTCTGCACCGTAGATGTTAGGTTTTGAACGCCTATATAAAGCTACGAAATGAGAGGGTTTAAGGGAGGAGAATCTGGTGACGGCTGAAGGTGAGATAGAGTGACGGCTGAAAAAAAAATTTTGGAGGGGGGAAAAAGGGAGTGTGACGGCTGAGAGGAAGATACAGAGTGAGGGAGAGCCGAGCTAGAGAGAAAAACAGAGAAGGTTAAGAAAGAAACGGGAGTGACACCGTGAGAGTGAACAAGAGAGCAAGGTAGAAGAAGAGAAAATTTGGGTCGAGTGCTGTTCTTAAAGGGACGAAGGAGCCATTGGAGCTGCTACCTATTGCGAGGAGTATAAATCATCTTCATTTCATTCCACTGTTATCGCCTACGAAAAAGAAAAGAAAGCACTTTCAAACTAAATTTTATCTTATCCGAGAGCTGCGGAAAATTTGCGGATAAAATCACAGAGGAATCACTTTAGCATGCTGAAAGTTTTTTTTGTTGTTGCAGAAGCTTGTTCATTCGTAGCTTTGCATGCATTTTTGCATGAAAAATGTTCAAGAAATTATACTTTAACCCCTTAATTGATGTCTAACACTACTATGACCTATAAAATTGGAAAAACTAATCGATTTGGTCCCTCTAACATGTTACTTCTTTCTTTAACATGACTTAATGTAGACTTTGGATTGATTTTAGTGAATTTGTGTGATGTTTTAAAGGTTTAATATTTGTTAATAGGTTTATGATTTTCGATTTGATTTTTTAGTAGAATTTTGGATAATTTGTTGTTTAAATATAATGAATAGGTTTCAACTCCTCTTTTGTAAAGTCTAGCATTTGATTTTGGTAGATTCTATTTTGAGTCACTAATTTTAGTACCTCATCTTAGAACTTCTTAATTATTTTAATTAGGTTCTTTTCCGCTCTAATTTCTTGCATATAGATGATTTCTTTTATAAAATACGTTAAGTGATTTCATTTGTGTTTAATTTTCATTTCATTTTTAATTTTCATTTGTGTGTTTAATTTTCGTTTCACGTAATTAATTGTTAATTAAAATGATACCTTAACCCATTTTTTTTATTTTGGAGGGTAAATTAGTAACTCGTCCCATTAGAACATCAACTCAAGAGAGGTACACTCTACCCCTTATTTTCTAATTTATTTGACCTTATGTGCCCCTATGTGACTTTTTGTGCTTAATTGCATGCCTTTTGAATGTGTTCATTTTATTTATTTATTTATTTGTTTTAATTTTTGTATATTTATTTAAATTTAATTTGTAATTATTTGGGAAGGCAATTAAATGCCACAATTGTAATAGTTAGTTATTTATTTTAATTATTTATTTTATTTCCCCTTTTAGATTGTAGTAGGGCTCCCCTAATGTAATAGTTAGGACTTGTTTGCTTTAGTTGTTTGGTGTGATTTACATGCTTACGTGCTATGTGTTACCGCTTTCTTAGGATCTTGCATCTAGATATCCTGATTATGTGTTATGGGTCTATATGATATTATGTGGTTATATGTTTTTATTAAGTTTTACATGATTAATTTAGTTATAATTAATGTAACGTGTTATCACACTAATCCAACGTTAGTTGTGATCTATTTCTCGATACCACACTAGTCCAATGCTAGTTGTGGTTCCCTTGTCCGATTTCTCACTAGTCCAACGCTAGTGAGAAAGTATAAATAAGGGCTAGTCCAATGCTAGACCCTTATGAGCCCTTCGAGCGTTAGATTATGATTGTGTGATAAAAACACTTCATCTCATGCATATCCTAAGGTCTTTTATCATTTTTTTGCATGTTTCCTTTTTTTTTTTTACTTATATTCCCGATCCAATAATTTCCCCTTTATATATAAATACTCCCCCTATATATATATATATATATATATATATGTATGTATTTTTTCCACATTTCCCTTATATATCCCCTCTTATATCCATATCCCCTATTTTCATATTTTCCTTTATATAATCTTATGTATGAGACATGACACTAAATTTGCATTTTATATAGGAAAAATTAGAGATAGGTTAGTACATTTGTTTGATTAGATTAGGAAAACAACCCCTTGAGTATGGGATATGGACGAGTTTGGTTTTCTAATTTTAGCACGCTCATATTCTCTCTGTTAAAGAAAAAATTGAGTCACGAACATTAGTTCCCCGTACCCGATATGATGCATTCCTTTAGGACATGTATATTTGTATCATTATAATTATCCTTATTGTTTTCCTTTTCTTTTCTTGAAATCTCATATTTTTGCATTATTCGTGACCTCTTCAAAAAGTCTTTATTGGGCGTCACAATTAATGTGATTGGTACCAATTAAGTTTTGAAGAGAAATTCCGACTCCTCGACACCCTCTTAGGTTTAGGGTTTGCATTCATATAGTACATCCAAATGTGATAAATGTTTAGGTGAAAAATAAGAAAATCTTTGACTAAATCACGCAACTAACCTTGGTTAGGTCGAAAGGGTGTCTCAGATTTTTATTCCTGCCTTCCCTTTCTTCAAATGTGACTCCCGAACCTTTTTCTTTGATTTATGTAGATTATGAGTCGTTTAAAAGGGGTTTTTCTACTTTTTTCTTTCAAAAATTCATTTTTAGGTAACTTGATATGCCTTAATTCAATACCAAGTGGCGACTCCAATTTTTATTTCAAAAACCCTTTTAAACTATAATTTGGGCCCAAATCGTCACATTACAAGTCCCATTTAAGCCCATTTTCTTTTTAAATCAAAAATCATTTTCCAAACAAAAATTAAATCAAAAACTCATTTTTTCTAAAACTAATTATTTATTTTTATTTTTTTAAAAATGGGGCGCGACAATGCTATTTAACATTTAGATTTTGAATTAGATTTTTGTGAGATATATCTTTATCTATCAAAATTCATTGTTGTATGTCAAAAGTTTAAAATATAAAGCTGTGTCTTGCTGATTTTTTTTAGCTCTCGATTTTTACATAAATGTCCATGGCATTGAACTTTGAGCATGTGACCACATGTACGGATTGTTTTCTTAGATTGATTTGAGTTATACACATGTTGATCTAATTGTCATAATAAATATAATAATAACAGTTAAATAGTTGAGAACCTGGGGAGCCCTTAAACTATTGCTGTTGTCAACTTTTGGCCCCTCATCTAAAATTTGTTTCCGATTGACTCTTAAACAATAAAAAATGCATACTTTGAGAACTTCCGATGACTTTAAGTACAAATCTGATCGGCTTTAAAGGGCATTTTTGTCCGTTCATGTTTGAACCGTCGGGACCAGCAACTAAAACAATATGAGCATCCTTTTATCACCAACTTCATCTTTTTCTTCTGCAAAAAAAAAAGAAGAAAAATTAGGGTTTTGTTGCACGTATAACATTGGAAACAACAAGGTGGAAAATGCCAAGATCAAATCCAATACCTCCAATATGTGGTTGCGGATTGAGTACCATTGTGAAATCGTCATGGACTCCACGGAATCCAGGTCGAAGATATGCGGAATGCCCGCTTGCTTAGGTAATAGATAGGAGTAATTTATTGAAGTTGTTAGTAACCGCTGTCAATAATTGCTGTTTGTTATGAATTTGGGTTAGGGATGCAAGTATTGGAAATGGATAGATGAAGAAATGTGTCCGCGTTCAGTGGAGATTATGCCTGGGTTGCTTCGGCGAATCAATCAAATGGAGAAACAACTCAAAAATGCCAAAGAGTCTGCACAAAAGTGGGAGTGCAAAGCAGCAAAATTGCAGACAAAGGTTTGAAGGTTAGAAATTATGGTGCAACGACATGCATCAAGGGAAAGGAAGTTTGCTGCAACTCTTGCAATCACCTACGGCTTTGTGTTAGTAGGATTTGCAGTCTATTGGTTGGAAATTTAGGGAATAATGATCTATTGCAATTACCCCATAATGATGTATTATAAGCAAAGGAATAAAATGTACAAATGTAGTTCAGGGGTGAATGGAAAAACATGTTTTGCTTTAATTGGATACAGAACGTATTGTGTTGTTGGTTAGATTTAATGTAAATGTGGTTTATTCTGTTTTTGTGAGCAATGTACAGTTGATGGAAAGGCATGTTTGATGCGTTCTTGTGTAAAGCAAGAATAGTGTAAAACTAGAAAAAAAAATGATAAAACACAGGGAAATCAAAGACCTTTTTGATTAAATATCAACTGCCAACATATAATTACATCATTAATACCAAGAGTCAAGCCACATAATTAACAAACAAAATGTGGTCCAACTGTATGACATCTAAGAATAAACCAAAAAGACAAGTTATTTTCATGCTCTACATAGCAAGAGACAAGTCATGTTCTGCTCATTCAATTAGGAGCAAAAGTAAAAGCAAAAGCAAAAGGGCATCCAATGCCATTGACTAGTCTACATATCTAATAGTTTGTTGAAGATGATGGCACATGTCCTCTGTCTCTTCCTCTTCCTATTGCACCAGCACCCTTACTTTGAGTTTGATTGACATTTCTTCTTTCTCCTGTACCAACAATTTCATCTTGATTTCGATTCCCACTTCCTCTTCCTTTTCCACCAGCACTTTCACTTTGATTCTGAGTACCATTTCTTGCGGCTCTATCTTTGCCCCATCTTTCTTTCCATCTTCCTACGGTAAAAGGTGGCTGCTTTTCAAGATAAGCATAGGTGGAGTTTATCCAACCTTTTTCAGCATCAGTCAAAGTATTGTTTTTCTTTGTCCTGGAGGCTTGATTTTGGGGTGGTTGCCGCTGCTTATGCTATAGTGTTGACTGACTGGAGGGTGGTGGCTGGTGTTGTTGTCTAGCCTGAGATGGTTGCTATTGTTGGTTGTTCTGTGATTGATCCTGCTGTTGGGTGGGGTGCCTCAAGTGCTATCCCTGCTCTCTATTTGCATGAGAAGATTCAGGTACACCCTGCTTTGCATTGGAATTTCCTCTCCTTCTCTGAAAGTGTAAATTTGGCCAGATCAATATGTGATTAATGTAAAAAGAATATTAGTGAAAATTCAAATTTCATACTTGTTTGGACTGTTGCTTTTCTGAATTTTGGCTTTGCTATCGCTACTCAGCCCCTTTGTCTTTTGAACAAGTTGCAGCATTGTGGCCAGTCTCTCCACATTTTTTACAGCGCATCACAACTATCTTACGCAACTTGGTACCATTTCTCCTTTCCTCTGTTATATCCCTTCTTCTAGCCTTTTCGGCCTTCCAGGTTGTACAAAAGCGATTGGAGGATCCATTTCCAAATGTTCAGAATTAGGCCAAAGTGAGACCCTACTAATTGGCTCCAAGACATTCTCATAAATTTTAGCAAACAACTCTCTTGAGTAGCATGGGGCTGTGAACTGCATTGGATTTCTACTAGACACCAACATTGTAGAAATGACATGAATACAAGGAATCCTACTTATCTCCCAAAGTTAGCATGTGCATGTGTTTTTCCCTGAAATCTACTGCATATTATGTTGCCCGAGGACCTTTGAATTGGTAGCCATACAAGCCATTCCAGATTGGCTCCCAAAGGCAGGCCTGCTTAATTCTATCCTCAATCAATTCCTTGATTAGGGGCCCTACTGGTTCAGTCTATTTAGACACCACTTCTCTTCTTTGTTGGATCCTCTGCATGAGTTTCTCTCTTATTTGTTCAAGCATTGATATTATTGGTTTGTCTCTGGCTTCAAGAATGAAGGCATTGAATGATTCACAAATATTGTTTACTAGCATATTACATTTCGTATGGACTGGAAAAAATGTCTTGCACCAGTGCCTGGCATGAGGTGTTTTTTCCACCAATTTAAAGGTCTCACAGTCAAAATCTTTCATGTCTTCCATGACCTTGTTGAACTCTTCCATAATTGTGCTAGTAGCTATCTCCACATCTAGGCCTTTAAAGTTTTGCTCGGATGTTTCTTTTTAAAATTTCTGTACATATGTTGTACACAATATCTATGCTCACTCCCAGGAACTATCTCAGACATAACTCTGTCCAGTCCTTTTACAAAGGTAAAAAACATGAGTCAACACTCAAACTGATAAACATGAAAAATATCATTTTTATTGGAACAATTGTTAACACTCAAAGTATATTGATATTCTTACCTTTTGTTGATCAGAAATGAAGGTGTAGTAATATTGATTCTCAATATTCAGGTCATCAGCAATTGAGTTGAAGGAACCATTTCCATTGCTCTCCAACTTCTTTTTCAACAACTGCCTATGCAATGGGCCACCATCCATTGTTAGGGTCAACACCCATGGTTGTTAGTAATTAACCACAATAAGTTCCTTTAATGTGACAACCATCAAGACCAATTAGTGGCCTGCAGCCACTGAAAAATCCCCGCTTAAGTGGTCCTAAACAGCAATAAAATCGCATAAATGTTGGATTACCATCAGGTTTTCTGAATGGAGTGAACATAATTTCAGTTGTTGTACCTAGATGAGTTTTTTTAAACTCCTCAGAGTACCTACCCAGAAGTTTGTACTGAGTTTCAGCTGAACCCTTCACAGTTTCAATAGCTAATGCTTTTGCCTTATATGCCACTGCTATAGTGATTTTGGACCTATATTCTTCATCAACCGTTTGTATTAGCTCTTTCACAGGCAGTTGTAGGTTAGAAATGTATCTCTCTTCATACCTATTTGCCAACCACTTTGAGATAATAGCTCTATTCTTCCAAGCATGACCACAATTTTCATGCTTATCATAGATTGACTTCACCACTAAGTCATTTGTGCCTAGACAGTTTACTGTTAAGGCAAAAAGAAACCACCTACAGGGGGGGCTTACATTTTGCTCTAACTCTTTTTCTCATTTTTGCAAAGCTTCACAGGTTTACCATTAACAATTGCATAGTTTTTAAGAGTTTCTTTGAACTCCCTGCTATCAGCAAATCTTTGCCTTTTAAAGAATTTTGGATTCTTCATGTCCCTCTCTGGGATAAAGTCAATGAATTTAGGGATATGTCCTCCCCTTTCCTCGGATGACTCTTCACCACTATCTAGTTGATCATCTATTTTGTCCCCAGCAAATGCAGCTCTAACATCTATGGTTTTTGAACCAAAAGTTGCAGGCTGTCTTGCTCTATTCTTTCTGCCTTTCTTTTGTGATTATTGGGTAGGAATGTTGGAAGTCCAGTCGCATTTTCCATTTTAGGCTCCTACTGCTAGCTTCCCACAGATTGCTGGCCATTTTCTATTTCATCTATACTGCTTGTATCCTCAAACATCAAGTCATCTCTGCAGAAATTATCATCAGCACTGAACTGCTCATCATCTGAGCTGCTGCTCGTGTCATCAGCATCATCATTGTTTCTACCCCTACTAGTACCTACCTCTCCCATTGTCTTAGCTGTTGTCTTTTGTTTGCCACTTTCAATTTCAGCTTGTGAAGTTGGAATCTTTTGTTTAAGCATGTCTTTCTGGACCTGTTTTTCTGTTAAATTTTCACTTACACTTGCACCACTTTTTTTTTTTTTTTCTGATTTCGAATTCTAGCATTCAAAGGCTTTTTTGTTAATACCATATTAGTACAAGGCTCCTCTATAACTTTGCCCTCATCATCTATTTTTTCTATCAAAACACCAGATTTTTGTGGTGCTGCATATGTCTCTACTGGCTCATTGAGTTGCATTTTCAATACCTCTTCAATGGTTTTATGGTCACAATAAACTTCCATCACCTTATATTCCTGTACCCAACTACAGTACTGGTTAACATGTTGATCAGTTTGCAATTGCCTTAGTCCATCAAATAGAACACTTGTCGGCTCAAGGTAATAGTACAACACAGCTTCCTCTTCCCCATAGCCCCGTTTTTTTAACATTCTATTAATCTCAAGTACTGACATTCTATCACCATCACACAAATCTACATGATCAACTTCACCACCAATATAAAATCTGTAATCTGAACCATTAAATAGGCCCCCCATACTGCAATCTAATAGTAAAATATTCACTCCCATGTTTTGCACAATCATGTATCAAATTAAAAAAAAAATCACTATATTCATAGAGTAGTAAAAATAAGCAGCAAAATTGCTAATAAACAACTGCCCATGCAACATCAACTATTTTTTGTCAAACTCTATACCAGAAATTTCATTAAGTTACTATTTTCAGTACACTAAAAATGGACCATAGATATAGTAGGACCCCATGCAACCGACCAACAGGACAAAACTCTCAGATCTTGTTTCCATCCAATTAATTTAATTAACCTCCACTATATCTAAACCCCTATCAACTAGCATCTAAGAAACAGCCCCAAATCTTTCAATAATAACACAACAATTACACACGCAAACCCCAACGATATAAGCTTACAAATCGAGAGGCACATTACCGTATACGAGATATGGATCAAAATATGTATCCCTTCTTCTGATTATCCAATCCATTTCTCTATCGATCCGTAGCTTTCAATACAGAATTTTTCCCATGCAACCTTCAATAGCTGTAATTGAAAGATTATCTAGCCATTCTTATACTTTAGATGAAATTTCAACAAGAAATGCGTTTTTGTTATGGTTAAAACTGGATTTTTGGAAAGGATTTCCGAAGATTCGAGTTTGGTTTGCTTAAAAATTGAAGAGTTGCATCTTTTAATCTATTCTTAGGGTTTTAGTTGCTGGTCCCGAGGGTTCAAACATGAACAGACAAAGATGCCCTTTAAATCCGGTCAGATTTGTGTTTAAAGTCATCGGAAGTCCTCAAAGTATGCATTTTTTATTGTTTAAGGGCCAATCGTAAACAAATTTTAGATGAGGGACCAAAAGTTGATAACGGCAATAGTTTAAGAACTCCCAAATTTTTTACTCTATATTTTATTCCTTTTTTTTAAATAACAAAAAATTATTTTGCTACGAGAGTTAAGGAAAGAAAAACTTTAAAATTGTGATCCATATAGTACTATATAAACATTGCGCGGTTGATTGAGTTGTAAAAATAATGTGTCATTTGCCAGCTTGCATTACCAGATAAACGTAACAGCAACGTGGATAATCCTCAGAAAAAGTTAAATTGAAAAAAAAAAAAGAGCCTGTGACGAATAATGAATAGTATATGAAAGGAAGAAGCAGGTTGGACTTGAAAAGAAAGGCATTAAATGCTGCCCATAACACCTTTGAACGACCATAAAATAAAATGCGTTGTCAAGAAAATTTCCTCGAAAGTCAATCCAATCCTCGTCACCCCATTTTAATGTCATTTCCCAAAATCTCTTCCTAATATAATAAAAAAATCTCCTACGCTTTTTAAAAGTGTTAATTTTCGAAAAGATTAGGATTCCTTTCTAGGCACTTTGCTCGATATTCTAAGATACACCTACTATTTTTGGTTTGAATGATAGCAAAACGCTTCAAGTAAAATATGTACAACAACAACTACTGCTACTACTACCATTTATTGCCCGTGAAGGAAGGGGAAACATATGGGTCATAAGATGCTTCCTTCGTTAATTATTGGTTAACCTTTATGGTAATCTTATTATGATGTGGAATTAGTAATGATTAGCAAAGTTAAATTCACATTTGCTTCTCCAGCAGGACACGAAATGGGAATGCCATTATGCCAATGTGGAAAAGGGATAATTTCAGAAACCTCCTCTGAAGTTTCTGACAATTACACTGAGCTCCTCTGAGGTTTAGAAAATTATACTTACCTGTCTTGATTTGATAGTTTTAGTAATAAAACCTTAAAATAATATTGACTTGGTCAATGTTTTAAATAAATACCCAAAAATGCCCTTATGTAATGAGTTTTAATTTATTTTTCTATATAATTATAAGATGGTCTAGTATAATAATAAGAAAAATATGCCAAATTTTTCATGTCCATACTTACTATTTGATAAACAACTATAATAATAATTTTATTATTATGATAAGATACTTTTGATGGTACTTTATTATGAATTTAGATTTATAAGATAAAATAGAAATGTTGAAATAATTCAATTAGAGTTTATAAATTTTTCAAATAGTGGGATTATCATAATTTAGTAGTGATTTTGGGCCATTTCTTTTTTATTTATTATTAATTTTAGTACAAAAAAATAGAAAACAAAGATCAACAAAAATATTGGATTATATATAAAATTAACTCGTCAAAAAAATTATTAGTTCAACATTTTGTTACAATAGAAACTAGAAGCAATAGTGGTAGTTTTACAATTTTATTGGAGAAAAATAAAAAAAAAAGGAATAAGAAGGAAAATTAATGAAAAATAATTTTAAAACTCATTCTAAGTATAAGCTTACCAAACAAGAGAATTTCATTAAAATATTTAAGGGTAAAATTATCATTTTAAATGACAAGGGACTAAGGGAGGGAGCTTAGTGAAATTGTCAGAAACCTCCCCTATGGAAAATGGACTTACCTAATGTGCATTTACGGCCCCCTTTTTTTATGGAAAACATCAACGTGTGTAGTTATGGGAAAAGATTGACTGGAAAATTAGGAAAAGAAGAAGGGAAAGGAAACAGAAAAGTGGTTATCCTATTCTTTAGCCTTGGCAGATGACGAAAAACTGACAAATCTGAGACTCCCAAATAAACTAAACTGAAAAAAAGAAAAAGAAAACTGACCGAATCACGTAGGGACGAGTCGCTGAAAAATTTGGGCCGGTTGGTGACGGTATATTATTATCATTGAATTGGAATTTGTTTTCTTTCTCACGTTTGAAAAGGAAGCGCCTCTGGAATCTCTGACCCACCCAAAATCTGCATGGCTACGTCGTTTACGTTTACTTCTCTGCCTTTTTTACCTGTTGCCTTTTCCTTTTTCACATCTCTTCTTCCATGGGAAATTGGCTTCTCTTTCCTTCTCTCTTTCTTTAATCTTCTTTAATTTAATGCCATTGCAGCCCACAAGAAACAACAGGGAAAAATATGGGAAAGTGAGTGAAGAGAGAGAGACTAGAATCCTTAGGCAGGTAAATGAAAATCCCACCTCCTCTTTTTTTTTTTTTTTCATTTTTTTCTTCAGTTACTGCTTAATTCAAATATGATAATGCTACTTAGGAGAATTATCTATTCGCCAATTTCGCAGGTAAATAAATCCCATCACCCTCAATATGTTGATATAAATGCCACCAAATCCAGCCACCCTTTCCACCACCTTTCTTTTCTTTCGTTTTCTTGTTTTTGTTTGCTTCTCTCTCTGATATCATCATCTTCCTCCGAACAAAAAACTTAAAAGCCTCAGCCCACCATCTCAGCAAACAAACAACAAAGCAAGGCATCATAGGTTTTGCCAACCTTCCAAAGCCATTCAATTCAAGAAGAATGCTATAAGTTTTTTTTTTTTGGTTTTACAACTGCAACCCAACCCCAGTATCATCTACCTCTATCTCTCTCGGTTGTTGCTGATGCTGTTTCGGTGGGGTGCTGAGCACAAAGGGTTGCTGTTCTCCTTTTTGGTTACAGTTGGAGGCTCGTAGGCCCCCTTTTTTTTGCCCTTTTTTTCTGGGTAGAGAAGAATATATATATAGGATGGCTATTCAAGCACAAATGTATACAGAGAATCTTGGGTTTCCTTTGGGCGGTTCACAGGATCTTTTGGTAGATAATGGTTGTGGAGTCCGTAAGTTTTGTCTCAATCCGCCGCAGCAGCAGCAGCAGCAGCACCACCACCACCACCAACAACAACAACAACAGGGACAACTCCCCAATATGCAATTGCAACCGTTACATAATAGGCCACAAGATTTCTACTTAAACAGCAGATCATTACGTGCACGAGATCAATCAATGGCGTCGTTTTCTCCGAATGTGGCTTCGCAGATTGTGAAGCAAAACAAGGAGATTAATCAGTTAATCAGTTTACAGGTTAGAAACTATCTTTTGGTGAGATAGAAAGGTGCTTTCTTTGTTTTATTTCCTCACATTTCCGCGTTAAATAAAAAGACTGATAATAGATTGATATATATATATATATATATATATATATATATATATATATATATATATATATATGTGCGCTAAACAACAGAATGAAAGATTAAGATTGGCGTTGCAAGAACAGAGGAAACAGCAAATCACCTTGCTTCTGAAGAACTACGAATCAAAGGCACAATTTTTACTGCAACAAAAAGATGAAGAAATTGCCAAGGAAATAAAGAGGACGATAGAACTCGAAGATTTGCTGACAATGATGGAGACTGAAAATCAGACATGGCAAAGGGTGGCCAAAGAAAACGAAGCAATGATTATGTCTCTGAACAATGCCATCGAGCAACTCAGGAAGGGTAGTGGTGGTGGTGGTGCTTGTCATTCCGGTGCCCATGGGGTCGAAGATGCAGAGTCTTGCTGTGAAATTGTGATGAACTCTGGTCATCCGGCAGGACAGGAGCAAAGAGGAGAACCGGACGTTCAAGTCAATGAGGTGGGGATGATGAAGTGCAAAATCTGCAGCATTCGAAATTCATGCGTTATACTGCTGCCTTGCCGACACCTTTGTTCGTGCAATTCTTGCGTAGCCTTTATTGAATCATGCCCCGTGTGTAATGTGGTTAAAAAAGCTAGCATAGAGGTCCGCCTTTGATTGAGTCGTCCTCGTCCTTCCTAGAAAATAGAAACTGACCCTCTGATTTAAATCTACTACTATTTAGTTTGTTCAGAAAATTGGAAGGAAACCATTTAAATATGTGTAGATTGAATGAATAGTATGTCGTTGGCTTATATTTTTGTTATACCATTCCATTTTTTCCAGCCCAGTAAACAAGTGGAGTACATTCTTGTGGTACTTATTTGACAGCTCCTAAATCAATGCAGACAAGAGGTTACAGAGACCATGAGTATCTTTTCCTTTTCTTGGACTGAATGCTTTTCCTTTCCAGGGACTCTAATATCTTAGATAGATTCCGTCCAATTGTTGACATCAAATTTGCTCGGAATCTCTGCTTGCTTTTTGAAACATTGAAATTTGGAACGGTAGACTAATTGAAAGCCAACACTACAGATGATTGGTTTGGATTCTGTTTGAAAAAGAAACGGTACTATAGCGGTAGTATCAACTTTTGGGAATTAAAGGGAAAAAAAAAAGAGCTCTAATTGCTTTTCATCTCTTCCATGGCCAAAAAGAAGAATGGCCATCCCAAATTTTTTTTTTTTTAAAAAAAAAAAAATTGGAAGTCCTACTCGTTTAATGGTACTAGTAGCAAAAAGGGAAAAAGTTTTTTACCATCGCTGCTGGATAGAAGTAGGATCGCATACGAGTCGAGCTGTTCACGGGCCGATAAGATTCACGGGCCGATAAAGTTATATACTAGTTGAACTGCTCACGAGCCGATTGCGATCAGTTCGAGTTAAAATTCGAACTCGAGTTTAAAAATACTTAATTTGTTAACTTGTGAGCTGACTCAATTATAATTTTTTTAATTATATATCCATAATGTTTTATTATTTGTTAGAAAATTATTATTTTATTCATTTTTTAAAATCAAAATAATTATTTTTTATTTTTAATCTCTATTCGGCTTGAATTTGAGGTTGATCTCAAGTTTGAATTCGAATTTGATAAAATTAAGTCGAGATTCAACTTGATTAACCCAACGTTTGACTCAACTAGATTCGTTTGCAACTCTAGATAGAAGTAACCTCCAAAGCATCTACATAATTCATAACCATTAATGTCTAGTTTTTTTTTCATAACGGCACATCTAATCGAGTCTAACCTACTTCCACTCTTAGGGAAACCAACTCTCTGGGTAACCCACCCCACCTGAGCCACTTTGGGTCAGTTGTCTAGTTGCCCGAGTCATTAATTCATAACCATTAATGTCTAGTAGCCAGATTTCACTTTGGGTCCAATAACGGCTACAAAATTGTACAAATTTTCTTAGTTTCTTATGTTGCTGGACCACGCGTGATAGATTGTAGCAGCAGTAACGAATTGTACTCTGGAAATGCTTTAGCATTTCACTATCATCAAGCCTATAGTGCCCCCATTTAGTATCATATGCACTTGAGCTAGCGTTTATTTAGTATTTTTAGCAAATTCATTTGGATGACACTCAATTAAAAGTGAAGTAAATAGTAACTAGAATAGAATTTGAAGCTTGATCATTTTGAGACACGAGGTTTGAATTTTATTTCCAAAGCAATTTTAAAATGAAATGACAAATTTACCCTTTCTCAGTCCACGTGTAATTTAGACATGAAAAGGGATAGTTTTTTTTTTCTTCTTTTTTTAAAAAATTTTTTAAAGCAACCATCTGTATTTCTTATCTGTGTCTCTTATCCCTTCATTTGTTTGCTAGGTCGAGTGGAGTAATTTTTTTTCCTAATACAACAAGTAGGGAAAATTTGGAAAAAGAAAATAGGAAGGGCTGAGATTTATAAGTAAGGTGTAACTTTTGAAGAAATTTGTAAATAAGGTATAAGTTATTGTTTGTGAATGGTAAAAAAAAAAAAAAAAATTATACACGAAATTACGCAATTGCCCTTACTGTATATACCAACATTTGTAAGTACACATACGTTTATATGTGCACATTTGAGTATACATGTAAACATATCTTAATCAACGTATTGTTCTCAACTGCTTCTGATTATGTAAAATCTGATTTTTTTTAAAATTAAATTCAAAAGACACCAAAATAAATGTTTCTTAGTTTTAGCTATTTTAGGTTAAAAAAATCCAAAATCTGGATATAAAAGCAGTTGACAACGCAATAAAATAAAATTTTCAAAATCAAAATCTAAAATCAATTGAGAACAAGGTGTTACTATGCATATTCAGATGTATGCATATATGTAGTCATTAAGGTGCATAATACAATTCAATAAAAACACACATTGTTACGAGAATACTTTAGCCATTTAGCAATATGTAGCGATCTACATCCCATCTACAAATTTCTCAAAAGTTAGGCCTACTTATGAATTTCAATATATCCTATCTCTATTTTTCAAATATTCCAAAGCAAGTAACCCGGTCATCTTCTTCCTTTTTTTTCCCCTTCTTTCTTGAGTCATTATACCCCATCGCAGGATATAGGAGCAAATAAAGTTGGGTAGGCTTTTTTAATTTTTGGGAAAATTGCATAAACCTTCCCTGAGGTTTTTGATAGTAGCACTCACCTCCCATCTGGTTTAAGAAATTGCATTGACCACCCCTGAACTTAAGGAATCTGTTGCAGATTCGGTCGGGTTCTATTAAAAATTTGTTTTAAGAAGTGAGATGAGAAATTTGTGCCAGATTTACCCTTCATCTTGCTTGCCTAATAGTATTAGCAAAGAAAGAACAAAATCTATTAAAGATCAATAAACTTCAGAAGGTATAAGTGCAAACCATTTCCAATGCACTTGCAACAACTTAAGCATCAGGTGAAAGCAACGGCTAGTTAAACAGTTAAATGAGGTCTGAACTTGCACCAGCTTATAAATGAGGCATGGTTTAGCAATCCACTACTACAACTGGTTTTGGGGGTAACATAGTTGGTTTTCTTGACGTTAGTTTGGTAGTTGGAGGTGAAGTGTTTGATATGAACTCGATCTAATAAGAACCTATCTTGAAGAACGATCAGGCAACTGAAAGATCAATTTTGATCAGGTTATGGATAGAAAAAATGGATTCTAACACAATCAATGACAACTCAAGATTATTTAGAAAGGTAGAAAGGCGCTACAATTCAACGCATTCTTGAATTGATAAGTTAAAATTTGAACAGAGGATACACGACTCACTTTGCATTAAAGGCAATAACAAAGGAACGCGAAAGAGATGAAACTCTCGAACTTTAATTCTCATATTCGTCTAACTTCTGAAAACATTACAAGTTAGGCTTATTTATAACCTTACAAGACATAAAAATCTAATCTAAGATGGAAACAATATAAGTTCCCTAATTGGACTTGACAACTTTAGTTGGCACAATTTTTTAAACTCTAACAAGGCTCAATTAACATGCTACATAGATTAGATATGCCTTAGTAGGCTTACAAGATCCAAACAGACACTGGAAAGTAAAAAATAACTTAAAACACAAAAATCATTTAAAATTAAAACAATGAAGTCCAACATGAATCTGTTGGACGGATTCTGCATTTTCTCCACCAGTTTCAACAACTGGTTGCAATCCATTCCATGGTTAGTTCGAATTGGTCTACCAGATTTGCCCAACGGTTTAGGACCATAATATTGATTATTCGGTGGATTTTCCTATGATCAGCAACCGGCCGACAGATTCAACACTTTGTCCTCCGATTACACTTCTTCCAAACCTGGATTTGTCCACATTTTTCAAAGGGCAATACTAAATAATTTGTTTAAGCTACTAAACATTTTTGAAAGGGTAACACTAAACAATTAGTTCCTCAATTTGTTTAATTAGTAATTAATTAGCTTATTTACTCCCTCAATTTGTTCACAAGCAACGTTCACTCTTTTGTAAAATTCGTTCATCAGATAACAACAAATAATTAGGGGTAGCTAGGTAAATTCATACACTCTTTTGACAGCAATAGCCCCAATTAGTTTCTAAGGGAGGTTAGTACTATTTAGTAAATCATAGGGGAGGTCGGTGCTACTCAAAGAAACCTCAAGCCAGGTTTCTGCAATTATCCCTTAATTTTTAGGGAGGCCCCGCCGCGGGTGGGGGCTGCGGGTGTGTGTGTGTGTGTGTGGGAGTGGGTGGGCGCGAAGAAAGTCGAGTGGAGATGTTGAATCTGACGTTAAAGTGAAAAGGCAAGAGCTGGGGTCTTCGTCGTCCTTCCTAGTCCTCGTACGGTTGAGTAGCACGGTTTGCATAGAATGCAGCGGAGCAAGGGATGCAGGAGGCGACAGAAACGGGATGGTCCAGGCGTGGCAATGCTCGAGTCGGACTTTGGAAACTGATGATCCCACTAGTGTACCGCCACTTTTTAACTTGCTTGAGAAAGTAGTTTTAGTACAACAAACCTATTACTTGAGTAGTTGGCCATAAAAAGAGATAAAAATCTCTCTTTGGACATAGGAAGAAAAGATATCAAATTTCTTGATCAACATTCTAAAAGTCTAGGCTCCGTTTGGATTAGCTGTTTTTAGGATTGTTTTTAAAAAACAGCACTGTAGCATTTTGTTTATGAAATATAAGTCCGTTTGGATTAGTTGTTTTTGGAGTTGTTTTTCAAAAACTATATGAAAAACTTTTACTGTAGATTTTTTTGGATTATTTTTAGAAGTATTTTTAAAACATATTTTTGGGTATTTTTATAATTTATAATTTATAATTTTTTTATTTTTATATACATTTATGCATTTATAATACATTTATAAATATTTATAAATAAATATATTTATATATTCGCTAAAAAATATATAAATGTATTATAAATGTATTATATTATATATAATACATAATATAAATATATTTATAAATATATAAGTGTATATTATTATAAATGTATAAATTATAAATGAATATTATATAAATGTATAAATTACAATTTATAATTTTTATATTTTTATATAAATATACATTTATGCATTTATAATACATTTCTAAATATTTATAAATAAATATATTTATATAAAAATATGTAAATGTATTATAAATGTATTATAAATGTATTATATTATATATAATACATAATATAAATATATTTATAAATGTATAAGTGTATATTATTGTAAATGTATAAATTATAAATGAATATTATATATATGTATTAATTATAATTTATAATTTTTATATAAATATACATTTATGCATTTATAATACATTTATAAATATTTATAAATAAATATATTTATGTATTTATATAAAAAATATATAAATGTATTATATTATATATAATACATAATATAAATATATTTATAAACGTATAAGTCTATATTATTATAAATGTATAAATTACAAATGAATATTATATAAATGTATAAATTATAATTTTATTAATAGATATTAATATTAAGTATAAATGTATTAATATAATTAAAATAAATGTACAAATGTATTAATATTATGTATAAATATAAAATTAATATTATGTATATTAATATAAAGTTATAAATGTATTATATTATATATAATACATAATATAAATGTATATTATAAATATACATTAATATATATTATGTATAAATGCACATTTATATAAATGTATAATATATATAATATACAATATTCATATAAATATATAAAAATATTTATAATATGTATAAATAAATATATAAATATTTAATATATATAATATACATTAATATTAATTATAAATATTATAATATTATAAATATGGTGTTTATATAGTATTTCAATTTGTAATATTTATTGTATATTTCATTATATAAATATTTATATAATATATAATATATAAATATATAATATATAATTTTTAATTTGTATAATATACATAGTATTGTATATATATAATATAATATACATAATATAATATATCATACATAATATACATTATTACATTATTACATATTATGTATATTATATATTATACATACCATTATTATACACAATAATGTACATAATAATATTATACATTAATAATGTATATATTATAATATAATGTACATAATATATTATGTATAAATATTTACACATTTATGTATACAATATTACATATTATATATATTATATTATATTATGTATAATATACAATATTATGTATAATATTAATTTATATAATATATTTATATAATATATAATATATATATAATTTTCAATCTGTATATTTCAATTTATATTAATATAATATAATATATATAATATACATAATTGAAATATACAAATTGAAATATACATATGTAGTTGTTTTTGATATAATATTTGGATATGGTGTTTTTGGAGTTGTTTTGGAAATACACATTTACTGTAGCATTTGGAATGTGAAAAACAGTTTTTCAAAAACAGCCCCAAAAACAAGGGATCCAAACACACCCCTAGAATTCCTGAAAAATTTTGCCAGCGAACCAATGGGACCAGTGTTCGAGCTGAGCTGGTCCAGGGCAACCTAGCTGATCTCACTAAGGGTTAGCATACCCGAGATCCAGTGTGTTCGAGGCTTATCATAAAAATAGAGAATAATCCAACAATTCGAATATAGGTTGGGGCCTGAAGTGGGGTCAAGTGCTTTTGTTTGTCCAAAAAAAAAAAACTAATGATGGTTCCGTTCTTGAATTTTTCCCTTGATTCCTTTGGATCACCCCCTTCCCCCTAGTATAGCCCCTTTGGATCACCCTAGTATAGCCCCTTTGGTTCCCCCCCCCTCCTATAGAGTAGGCAGTTTCTTGCTCCCTTAGCTCCTTTAGGTCACCCCCTTCCTTCTCCTATGGAGTAGGAATAGATATAAATTATAATCTATCATGCCTGAAAAAAAAAAGGTAATTTTAGTACGCATTAGCCACTTTTAAAAAAGGGTATGTGGTGTGGTGGTTGTTGTGAGCCAATTTCGTCTTTTTCCAGCTTTTCTACATTGCCGGGGTCCTCAGTTACAATTCCAAAACGCAAGCTTTCTGTGTTTGAACCATAAAAATGATACAAATAGACACTATCCAAAATAATCCCTTATCCCAATGCACTCATTAATGCTTTTTTCATTTTTTGTTTTGGGGAGAAAAATGCATTTTTTGGTTAATCACAAATTAACAATATAGTTTGTCCTACTAAGCTTTGGAAATAATTACATTTTACCACCCTTAACTTTGATGCATGTACAAAAATTCTCCATCCAAAAAAAAATTGAATGTAAAGACATTACCATAGGTAGAGGTGGACAAAATTATTCCTAACCCGAAAATTCGTCATATCTGATCCGGTCCTATCCAAAAATTAGAATACCCGATTTGTATTATTTAATCGGGTCAAAAGAGGGTAGGGTACCTGCTAAAATGCAGAGCGGATTAGGATCACATAATTAAAACCCGTGGTTACTCGGCCCACTCCACATATATATATATATATATTTATACACATACTATAAAATAATAATTTAGAGCTAAATAAGTAATTTCATTGAACAAATTATATTAAAAATATGAGAGACTATTGTTTATTTACAAGATTCATTTGTGGAGATCATGATCTTATGTTTTATAGAAAAAAGTTTAATTAATGTGGAACATATATTTTAAAAAATGTACTATTTATTTCAAACTTTATTTGATTTTGAATTCTTTTAATTTTTTTCTTTTATCTTCTATTTTTTTCGCATGCTTGTTTTTTGGTGGGAGACTTTTTTAAAATAAATATTTATTAAAGCTTAGATGAATATATAAAATATAAAATTAAATTAGTATAAATTATTTTTTTTTAAAATGAAATGATAAATAGGATGGGACGGGTACCCATTGACCCGATCCTATCTCAACGGGTACCATATAACCAAGTACCTGCTCATATGCAAGGCAGATAAGAGTCAGAAAATGGCTAACTCGCAAGGTACGGGTCGAGTCAGCCAAATGATGGATGGAGGGTACTCAACTCGTGTCCACCCATAACCGCAGGTATTTATTTATCATCATCTCAGTGTTTAATTACTTAAATTTTATAACGTGCTAGCAATAGTCATAACTAGACATAAGTCATAATATACACTGTATTTGCTAAAAAAAATATACACTATTTTTAATGTAATTAAATACTTCTAGTAAGGGCATCCACAATGGTTTACACTCTTTAGAGTGTAATCCACATGCCACGTCAATTAGGGGTGTGCAAAGTCGAAAAATTTCGATTTTGAATTGAATTCGAAATTTCGAATTCGGAATTTCGGTAATTCGGAAGTGAATTCGATAATTTCGATTTCGAATTGGTCGAAATCGGGTCGAATTCGAAAACATAAATTTTAAAATCGGTGATTCCGAATTCGAATTGAGAATTCGAAATAGGAAAACATAATTTCGAATTCGATTTATAATATTTATATATATAATATAATATTTTAACAATATATTATATATATAATATATAATTTATATTATTAAGATAATCAGTTAAATTGCAAAACAACTCCAAAAAAGCAAAATTGCAAATTGCAAAATCTAATCTTCCGCCTCTTCCTCATTCCTCATTCCGCAATTTGTCTCTGTCCAAAACCCTTCCTCCGTAGCTCCGCCTCCACTGCCTCCGAGACTCGAGAAGCCGAGAAGGAGCTCAACTTCGAAATAAGCAGCGCCTCATCTTTGCCGCCGCAGCCAAGCAGCTTGAGAATGCCCGTACACTAGCGGACTACAACATCCAGAAGGAGTCCACCCTCCACCTCATCCTCCGCCTTCGGGGTGGCGCCAAGAAGCGCAAGAAGAAGATCTACACTAAGATCATTAGATCAAGAAGATGCGGCAAGTGTGGCCTCACCTATGTTTACCAGAAGGCCGGCGGTGACTGAGGGAACTTCTCTCCCCTTTTTGTTTTTATAAATTTTATAGTTACTAGTCTAATTGAACATTAGCAGCATGTTCTTTATTGGGTTTGAATGCTTTTTTTTTCGGTTGGAATTGTGGAGTGACTGGTGGTGAGCCGCGGCTGGAGAAGCCAGAAAGGCATTTTATCCGCCAAGAAGACGCTGGCTCTGGCGATAGAAAGGTACTGCTGCTGGCAGCTGTTGGAGCCTTCGGAAGGGATTGATTTCCTTCCTCCTTAGTCCTCCCAATTTCTTTAATTTGGAGCTTCTTTTGCTGGTGAAAGATTCATAGGGGATTATTTAAATAAACTGTGATTTGCCTTTGCTTGAACTTTATCTATCTGGGAAAGGCTTCAAGCTTCATCTTATGAATCTGATGAAGCTTCATAAGAAAAAAAAAAAAAAAAAGGAATTTGGTGAATTTGGAATTCACCGAATTCCGAATTCAATTTGGTATCGAATTCGAAATCGGAATTAGCCATTTCGAAATTGAATTCGGTCGGGAAAACTGAAGCCAAAATTTCGAAAATTTCCGATTTCAAACTTCCGAATTACCGCATTCGATTTCGATGCACACCCCTAATGTCAGTATTTCATTTTCTCCTCTTTTATTACACTTCCACTCACAATAGATTACACTCCACTGGATATAATAACATGAGTCCACAATTAAATCAAATATTTATTTTAATAATGCATAACTCATATCCCATAAATAAATAAAGTAATTTTAAAAAATAATTTTGTTATTTTTAAATGATAAATAGGATGGGACGGGTATTTATTGACCCGATCCTATTTATTTTTAAAAATTAAATGATAAATAGGATGTGACGGATACCCATTGACCCAATCCTATCTCAACGGGTACCATATAACCGAGTACCCGCTCATATGCAAGGCAGATAAGAGTCAGAAAATGGCTAACTCGCAAGGTGCGAGTCGAGTCAGCCAAATGATGGATGGAGGGTACTCAACTCGTGTCCACCCATAACCGCAGGTATTTATTTATCATCATCTCAGTGTTTAATTACTTAAATTTTATAACGTGCTAGCAATAGTCATAACTAGACATAAGTCATAATATACACTGTATTTGCTAAAAAAAATATACACTATTTTTAATGTAATTAAATACTTCTAGTAAGGGCATCCACAATGGTTTACACTCTTTAGAGTGTAATCCACATGCCACGTCAATTAGGGGTGTGCAAAGTCGAAAAATTTCGATTTTGAATTGAATTCGAAATTTCGAATTCGGAATTTCGGTAATTCGGAAGTGAATTCGATAATTTCGATTTCGAATTGGTCGAAATCGGGTCGAATTCGAAAACATAAATTTTAAAATCGGTGATTCCGAATTCGAATTGAGAATTCGAAATAGGAAAACATAATTTCGAATTCGATTTATAATATTTATATATATAATATAATATTTTAACAATATATTATATATATAATATATAATTTATATTATTAAGATAATCAGTTAAATTGCAAAACAACTCCAAAAAAGCAAAATTGCAAATTGCAAAATCTAATCTTCCGCCTCTTCCTCATTCCTCATTCCGCAATTTGTCTCTGTCCAAAACCCTTCCTCCGTAGCTCCGCCTCCACTGCCTCCGAGACTCGAGAAGCCGAGAAGGAGCTCAACTTCGAAATAAGCAGCGCCTCATCTTTGCCGCCGCAGCCAAGCAGCTTGAGAATGCCCGTACACTAGCGGACTACAACATCCAGAAGGAGTCCACCCTCCACCTCATCCTCCGCCTTCGGGGTGGCGCCAAGAAGCGCAAGAAGAAGATCTACACTAAGATCATTAGATCAAGAAGATGCGGCAAGTGTGGCCTCACCTATGTTTACCAGAAGGCCGGCGGTGACTGAGGGAACTTCTCTCCCCTTTTTGTTTTTATAAATTTTATAGTTACTAGTCTAATTGAACATTAGCAGCATGTTCTTTATTGGGTTTGAATGCTTTTTTTTTCGGTTGGAATTGTGGAGTGACTGGTGGTGAGCCGCGGCTGGAGAAGCCAGAAAGGCATTTTATCCGCCAAGAAGACGCTGGCTCTGGCGATAGAAAGGTACTGCTGCTGGCAGCTGTTGGAGCCTTCGGAAGGGATTGATTTCCTTCCTCCTTAGTCCTCCCAATTTCTTTAATTTGGAGCTTCTTTTGCTGGTGAAAGATTCATAGGGGATTATTTAAATAAACTGTGATTTGCCTTTGCTTGAACTTTATCTATCTGGGAAAGGCTTCAAGCTTCATCTTATGAATCTGATGAAGCTTCATAAGAAAAAAAAAAAAAAAAAGGAATTTGGTGAATTTGGAATTCACCGAATTCCGAATTCAATTTGGTATCGAATTCGAAATCGGAATTAGCCATTTCGAAATTGAATTCGGTCGGGAAAACTGAAGCCAAAATTTCGAAAATTTCCGATTTCAAACTTCCGAATTACCGCATTCGATTTCGATGCACACCCCTAATGTCAGTATTTCATTTTCTCCTCTTTTATTACACTTCCACTCACAATAGATTACACTCCACTGGATATAATAACATGAGTCCACAATTAAATCAAATATTTATTTTAATAATGCATAACTCATATCCCATAAATAAATAAAGTAATTTTAAAAAATAATTTTGTTATTTTTAAATGATAAATAGGATGGGACGGGTATTTATTGACCCGATCCTATTTATTTTTAAAAATTAAATGATAAATAGGATGTGACGGATACCCATTGACCCAATCCTATCTCAACGGGTACCATATAACCGAGTACCCGCTCATATGCAAGGCAGATAAGAGTCAGAAAATGGCTAACTCGCAAGGTGCGAGTCGAGTCAGCCAAATGATGGATGGAGGGTACTCAACTCGTGTCCACCCATAACCGCAGGTATTTATTTATCATCATCTCGGTGTTTAATTACTTAAATTTTATAATGTGCTAGCAATAGTCATAACTAGACATAAGTCATAATATACACTATATTTGCTAAAAAAAAATATACACTATTTTTAATGTAATTAAATACTTCTAGTAAGGGCATCCACAATGGTTTACACTCTTTAGAGTGTAATTCACATGCCACGTCAGTATTTCATTTTCTCCTCTTTTATTACACTTCCACTTACAATAGATTACACTCCACTATGTATAATAACATGAGTCCACAATTAAATCAAATATTTATTTTAATAATGCATAACTCATTTCCTATAAATAAATAAAGTAATTTTTAAAATAATTTTGTTATTTTTAAAAAATAAAGTATTAACTTTCATTAAATTTTTTACCTTTTGAATTTTTTATTTTCTAAAAATAATATTATTAATTTCTAAGTTTGAACAATATATCTTTTTCGATCTCTCAAAAATAACATATTGTTATTTTTTGAAAAATAATTATGCAGAACATTAAACAAATATGTGATACCTTAAATGCAAAGATATCATAATAATTCATATTTAATTAATAATTCTTTATGTAATTAATTGAACCCCATAACATAATATTACACTGTTAAATTGATAATTTGTTAGACTGCTAAATTTTGTAATGGATGGCTCACCCATGACCCATTACATGCATCAGAATGATGCGTGTAATGGGTATTACACGGGCACAATAGGTGGCCGTGTAACCAACCCATATTTTGTCAGGCATGGCCCCCCCTTATACTCCCGTTGGAAATGCTCCAAGGGTAAAAATTGCATATGTTATATTTAAACTGAATTTTTTTAGTAGTCTAAAGGCAAGTTATCTAAGCTCATTAGGTGTTTTACCTTGAAAAAAATACATCTTTAATTACCATGGAGCAAATATTAATCTAAGTGAAAACAAACATGTTCATGTCTCTTCAATACAATCAAAACCACATGACCACATATCCAAAAGATTTGTCAATAAAATTTCCTTAGGAAAAATTTTGTTGATGCTAGATTTATTGATTTCTCAAGTAAGTATTTTCTTTTTGTTCTTCAAGGTCAAACATTTTAAGGTTATTATAATAGATTCCAAGAAGAGAGTAAGGCTAATGACGTTGTGAGTAATGCTTTTCGGAAGAAAAAAAAAAAACTAACAATAGAAAACTTAAAAAAGTAAAATTTAGAAAAACATTGAAACTATTGCAAAAATATTTGAAATTTATTCTACAGAACTATACGAGATTTATTGTCAATAAAAAGTTTTGGATAAAGGTATATATGTTTACAACATTGTGTATCATATTTAAACTTTGTAATCACTTTATATACACACGAAATTATAAATTATTAAATACAAAAGGAAAAAAAATGAGTTCTTTAATTTCACTGTGCTCCTATTCTAGTTTTGTCTTCCAATCTCCCTTTTCCTAGGCTGCTTTTTAAATCCCACCCTTCTGTCACTTTAAAAAAAATTCTTGTATATGTAAGGTTAAATGTAGAAAACCTCTATGAACTTTTATAACAGTTGTACAATACACCCCAAAGTATATTTATAGGCACTTTACACCCAAACTCTACTGAAAACTAACGAATTTTTACACACTGTTTATTTTATCATTGAAATGATAATTGTATCCTCAAATGATAATTAAACGGACAAAAACACTTTTCATGTCCGGTTGGCCATTATGTTGCGTGGAGTGGGATGTGATGGTCCATGAAGTATCTAAATAATTTTCGAAATGTGATATATGTGAAAAAACTATTATTTGGAATATTATTTATCTATCAATTATTTTTGGTACTTTTTTCTTTACTCTTTACCTTGTTCCATTTTACATTTTTCTTATTCTTTTCTATCTTGCATGACTAGTTATTTTAATTTTTTACTGTTATTATTTGTATATTAATTTTAATGAACTTCAACTTATTCTCTTTTCATTTTTTTATGTTCAATTATTAGTAGTAATAATAATTGCAAATATATGTTAGTATGTGCAAAGCATAATTTGTATAGTATTCAAATTATTTAGATATATCTAAAACAAATGAGCTCATAATAAATCTAATCATTAATAGTAAAGTGACAAACAATAAGATTAAAATAAAAAGAAAATATTAGTAGCAGTATATTATTGGTTAACGACACTTTTTCAAATTTTTTTATTCATTTGAAAAGATAAAATTTTTGTACTTTTTGTTTTCTTTTTGGATAACAAAATTATTCCGAATAATATTTTGTCAGGTGGAAATAGCCATTTATATTCGTTTGACAGCAGAGCAATTCTGTTAGGAAATTTCAAAGGACAAAGCTTATAAGACTCGTGCTTTATTTGATAGTGAAATCTACGAATGATAGTTTTCTTACGATGCAAAGTGCCTAGAAACATATCTTAGGGTGTATTGTGCAACTGCTATAAAAAGTTGATGAGAGTTTTCCGCATTTAACCCTGCATGCAATACCTTACTATCATTCTTTTTTCCAATATTTCGGTCACAAAAAAGATGACCGCGCATATCAAGTGCTAAATAGTACTAAGCAGTAACTCGATTAACTTGGTGAGTAAAATATATGTATATTGATTAGTTTAGTGGCCAACAATCATTTAGTCTCTCATTCTTGATTATGGGTGGAAAGTCAAGAGTTTAAATCTTATCGCCCAACAGCTACTATTTCTGACTTGCCAGTTGCCACTTTCAATGGCTTTCTCTGATGACCTATCCCATCGGTTAGGTTTTCAAGATATGTTATCGTTGCAAAGTCAAGGGTTCAAATCTTTCACCCAGCAGTTACTATTCCCGATTTGCCACTTACAGTGGCTTCTTCCGATGACCTATCCCGTCGGTTAGGTTTCCTCGATGGGATAAGTTATCGTTGCGACAAAAAAAATTTAGTTCAACGGGGAAATTTGTTTTCAATTTTGATAAATGGATTTGTTACCCAAGGTACTGAAGCCTACAATCGTCATCGTACATAATAGGTTATTATTACTATAAAAAAAAATAGGTTAGCAGAGAAAATGTATCAATTTTGATAAATGGATTTGTAACCCAAGGTACTGAAGCCTACAATCATCCAACTAGGGTCATCGTATCGTACAGTTGTGCCATGGGTAGTTGCTGTTGTGTGTACATTATTGTAAGACAGAAAATGGCGAGAATCCCATTTTTGGGTGAACAAAGTTTGGATTGATTTGACTGTATTCATCGCTACGGTTAAAACATATCTCTAGTCAGTTGTGTCGTGCAAAAGCAAGCATCTAAAATCAATCATAAATCGCTTATAAAAATTCTTATAAATCGCCTGCATTATCCACCAAGACAACCTTCATATTTGCGAGGAAATGCCCCGTTCTTTGTTCATTAAGCCAACCTAACGATAGGTTACTGCTGTTAAGGCTGAGATTGTGGCCCTGGAGACCAAACACGGGATATGATGGTCATGGGCCCAGGGGTGGCCGACGACTCTCGACGCAGTCGCAGTGGCTGAGATTGTGGCATTGTAGACCAGACGCGGGATATGATGGTCATGGGCCCATGGGTAGCTGACGACTCACGACTCTCGACGTAGTCGCAGTGGAGTGTGGACTTGGTAGATTATGATGATTCCAGTTGAGGTTCAGATTCCAATTGAAATCACTTTTCCTATTAAGCCAGCGGCCCCACCAAATCCACTTCCTGCCCGCACTAATTAAATAAATTAAACGGGCAATTGTCAGAGACTGGGCTTTGTGGACATGGGGCATGATATGTCGTGACAACTGTGCGAAAGAACGTGCTCCTTCCGTCTAAAATTGGAAACATTTGTTAAATTTGAAACGGCGACTTATTTTGGGACATCAATAAAGTAAAAATATGACAATAATAATGAGATAGAGGGAGTAATACTTTTTGAACATCTCGTAATTCTATATAAATTAATTATAAAATTTCATAATAAACACTTAATTATTATGCATGAAACTCACATGAATGGTAGGACTATCAATCAGTGTTTTGAAAATCGGACCGGATTGGCCGATTTGCAGTTGTCGGTTCAATCGGTTGAACCGCGAACCTGCCATGGCACAGGTCCCGTTTTATGTTAGACTTGACTTTGTCAGAAAATCGATCAAAACCGGTCAACCCGTAAAAAATCGCTGAACCGGTGGTTTTCGATTTTCAAGTTTCTTTTTTTTTTTTTTTGAGTTTTGCAAAATGCAACTATAAAGATTCGAATTCAAGACTTTTGTAATAGAAGATCAATGTAGTAACCATTGCACCATCACATCTTATTAATTTTTTTTATAATTTATTTATATAAAACAAACACTCATATTTTTTTTTTAATTTTTTTTTTTATAAAATCTCATTCTTTCATGATTCTTTCTTTTTAATTTTCAACTATCTCTCTCTCTCTCCTCTTTTTTTTGTCACTCCCTTTTTAATCAAACCTCTTTAATTTTAATTTATTGATTTTTTCCATCTTTTAATTTTGTTTTTGTCCATTAAATTGAAAAAGTTAAAAAAGAATTATTTTTCTTTAACCCAAATTATTTAATGCCACAACCACTCACTTTTATCTCATTTTTTGTTTCTTATCAAGTTTGCATTTCTATTTTCTATTTTCTATTCTCTTGACTTCTTTCAAACTCCAAACTTTCTTTTTTAAATTGCAATCTCTAAATCTCAAAAACGTAAATTAAAATTTAAATTCACAATGTTTAAATTCTCATAGACGTGAATTTTGTATAATTTCAAAATATTGTGATATTTTTGGGTTGGATTTAAGATTTTTTTGGTATATATAATTGAAATTGAGATGAAATTTATTTGTTTCAACTTATAATATAAAAAAATTATTTTTAAAAATCCAAGTTATACAAAAATAGTAAACTTTTCATCATACAAAGTTTTAAATTAGTCCATTGCATGTCTTATTTTGTGTATATATATATATTTATATAAATTATTTTTTTAAAATTCATTAAACCGGCGTCGAACCGGTCCGATCAGTTGAACCTTGACCCTTTCACTTCACCGGTTCAATTGACGGTTCGGGTTTTAAAACATTGCAATCAATAGGGCAAGATCAATCTAAAATCAGCCTGTTCGGCTCAAAAAAAGTTCACACTGAACCTAAGCTTTAAGTTGGCCAAACAGAGTTTAAGGCTAAATATGAGCCGAACTTGACCCCTACTAAACTCAAACTCAATTAAAACTCGACCCATATTTGAGTATAATTATATATGTGAAATATATATATACATATATTGTGACGACCCCACTTCTCCCAAGGGCGAACCCAAGAGTATCGGCGGGCCGCCTGTCTAGCTCGCGCCAGAACTCAAAATTTAAAGCAATAAAACTAGATAAATCGAAAGAGCACTTTATACAATATATACAACCACCAAAAGTTCTATTTACAGCTTCAAGAGTATCGAGTCAACCCACTCTAATATACTATTACCACAACCAGCAGAAGATAGACCCTAAGAAGGGTACTTATACAAACCACCAAAACAAAGAAACAAACATACTATATGTCCAACTATTACAATCAAACCTAACTAGACTAGTGTACGTGCCAAAGTCCCCGCATCGGCCCCTGCTAAGGAAAACAAAAGGAAAGGGGTAAGCTATATGCTTAGTAAGTAAACAGGGGCGAAAGCGTAAATTTCACGTTACAACAGTTACACAGTAAGAGTAAAGCAAAAGCAGAAAAGTAACATCACATAATAAGGATACAGATGGCTCCAAAGCCAAGTCATGTGCCATGCGTGATCTCCTGTCGACACTCCGTCGACCAAAAATAAGGTCCGTAGAACTTCACTTATACACCCACCGACACCTTATCACCCTCACTGGCCAGTCACCTCACAAACTTGCCCGGGCGAACAAAATCACAAACTTGAGCTTGAGTCACAAGCTCGGGTCACAAACTTGGTCACCTTCTCGGTGAACCGGATTCACAAAATTGGTTCATAACATGAACCTACAAACTTGGTGACCTCAGACTAAGTTGGACTGACTTCGACCAAGCCCTAACCGGCCCGAATAGTCCATCTAGGTCATGAGTTCAACCTCAAACTCACAAACTTCACAAAATTTATTCAAAAGTCACCCCGAGCCACAAGCTCGAGGGGTTTAGTTCCAAAATGATTCATATACATATGTCATGTATAAATATGAGCACAAACTAGGGTTTAGGTCGAGTGCGATAAAGTACACTCTCGCCTAGATACCCTTTTCATACATATCGAAACGCATAAGCAACTAACACACAAAAGCGGCCTGAATACTTACACAAAATACCAAAAGCAGTACAAGAGCAAAATCGCTTCGCGCGTGTTCGCTAGTAGTGGGCCCCACCGGCTCCGCCTAGCTCACCACGGTCTGAAATAGAAGATTTTATCACATAATATCACAAACGACTACTAACAGATCCAAAACAAGCAAAACGACAAAATTGGCACACGTAATTGCGGAAACGGCAAAAAGGGCGCACGCGCTCATGCGGAACGGCAAACGGAAACGGCCAAATCAGCCATCTCAAACCGTTTTGATCAAAAGTTAGGCTAGGAATATTGGATCAAGGTGAACGAGACACCGTTTCGAAGCTATGAGGAAGGTCTACAATTCCCATGAAGACACCTTAAGCTAGATCCGAATCAAAACAGGTCAAAATCATGGAAAACGGTACCAGAAGTTTACATTTTGAATGGCAGACAGGGTCTGTTTACGGGACCATAACTCTCAGTTCACAAGTCCAAATCAGGAAATTCTAAAGGCATTAGAAAGCTGAGACATAAGGCTAAAACTTTGATGTTTTGATCAAGTCCTGAATCCATTCAGAACAGAACAAAATTCGGGTGTCAAAATACCCGTCAGAACTGTCCAGATTCAAAGGCAGTTCTGACGATCGATCTTGTTTTGGTCATAACGGGAGCTACGGAACTCGGATTCTGACACAATTTATACCATTTCGAAGCTAAAACCAAGATCTACATTTCTTATGAAGGAGTCAACACCCAGATCATACAGTATCAAAACCGAAAAAGGGCACGGGCAGAAGCAAAACTAAAAACACACAGAATCTGCTGTTCAAAACAGGCTTGTGTATTTCATCTATAACTCAGGATATGCCAATCCGTTTGACCTGAAATTTTATAGGAATATTCAGGACTTAAGGGGATACAATGTTGAAGAAGGAAACTTTGTCCAGTTTTGAAGGTAACAAGGTCAAAAATGCAAGACACTATACCAGAATAGCAAAACAGGTTCACAAACCGTATTCTAGTACAAACATCATAACTCAGCCTACACAAGTCCAAATCCAGAAATTCTAAAGCCATCCGAAAGCTTAGAAACAGGGTTACATTTCATTAGAAGGCCTCAACAACCAAATCCAAAGCAATTTCAGTCAAAATAGCCAAATACAAACGCAGTTCTGCCATCCTGATCAATCCAGAACAGCCACAGTAAAATTAACATATCTCACTCTACACTAATCTAAATGACCTGAAATTTTACAGACACCTCAAAAACATCAATACCTACAACTTTCATGTTTTAAGAAAAGGCCAATTCGGCCTCTAAGTATGAGATACAAAACCGGACAGAAAAGAGGGCAAAATTTTCCAGATTCTGGAATTTTCAATTTTCAATGCAACCTTCCTTGATTTCTTACTTCCAACACTACCAAAACCCCTTATATAACCTTAATTACAACATATATTAACCATACACCAAGTTGGGCAGCAAATCATCAAACCCTAGTTCATATAACCAAAAGGGAAAAACCCCCAAAACATGATAGCATCCATTATTCACCACCAAATTTGAGTTGCTAAGCTAATTTACACAAGATTCAAAAGATCAAAGACCATGATCAGATTTCATACCTCAAAGACAAGCTTGGATGAGTGATAATCAACCCCCTTGGAAAATTTCTGGTTCCCCTAGCTTCCCAAGCTTCCAAACTTACAATCAATCGGTTTAGTTTTCTTGTTGCTCACTTAAATGGATCAAACTCAAGATGGATTGGAGTTTCTTTCTCTTGGTTTTTCTCCCTCTCACTCTCGGCCAAGACAAGCAGAAATGAAGAAGAAATGCAGTCCAAGGAAAGATAAGAAAGCAAGAAAGAAAATATCAAACAAGGACCCAATAGAGTTGTGACAAGTGTCACCACCATAGCCAAGCATTTTTCTCTTTCTTCCCTTACATTTTTAGGCCACAAATTTCGGTCAAAATAGCTGGCAATTGGAAGATATTTTGCTCAAGAGTCAACAAGCTTGTATGGTAAGAAAATGGTAGTCAATTGGTGCGTTCAAATGGTAGTGCGCGGGACCCGCCGGTTCGCGCCGTTTCTCTTAAAAACACACGTACTAGGGTTTTTACCTCCTATTCATTAACCTTATCTCATTGCTCCTAATCAAATATTATTTCTCACTTAAAAGTCACTTTTAATCACCAAATTTGATCCTTGTTCCGTACCGAAAATTCATCCGGCGAAAATCGCAAAAACCCTAATTCACTCTTAACTTAGAATTGAAAAGTGAACCCCTACTTCCTAGGTTCATTTACACTTATTGTGGAGTGATTGGGTTGTATGGCCATAGTAATTGAACAATTTCCAAATAAAAGGCCTTTTTAAGAAAAACGTGAGGAATTTTACAATTCCAGTAATTAAAATTAGGGTTTTCCATCAAAATATGAGATATTTGAGAAAAGCGATTAGTCACAAGTAGATTAGGGTTTTCGATTAAAATTTAGGGTTTCTAGTCTTTTGGAACAAAATAAGGTTTTAAATCAAACCCAAAGAAATAACTTTAGTATCTTCCTTGAAACAAAATAATGTTTTAAAATAAAATGAACTAAAGAAACCGTAAAACAATAGCATCTTAAAAGTTGGGGTGTCACATATATAATAATATCTATAATTTATAATTATCTATACTATATATATAGAGAGAGGAGGGAATTTGGGGTAAATAAAAATCTATCACTTTATATACTTCCTAAACCACCTTTGATCATGAAAAAATTTTTGGCATAAACAAAAATCTATCTATTTTTTTTATAACTACTCACTACTAATATGATTTGTTTTTACCAATCAATATGTATTTTTTCATATTCTATTTTTCAACTAATTTAGTAAATCTTAATTTTAATTAGCAACTACTAATTATGGTTATGACTAACTACTAATGAATTTTTTACACATCTATTTTCAGAACATAAAACCAATTTTCTTGAAAATAATTTCAATAAATATACTCAAAATATTTCACAGAAACCCGATTTAAGCCTGAAACTTATAAAATAGTGTGAGTTGAATTTGAGCTATTTTAATATGAATTCGAAATCTGAAAGCTTGGAACCTAAAACTTCATATATAACTTGTGAGTCGAGCTTGGATTTGTTGAAACTCGACTCAAGAACCCGATTGATACCCCTAATGAATAATAACATAATATCGCTCCTGTTATAATTGTGTACAAACAGTTAAAAAGTAGTTACAACTTGTTTAAAAAATGTTACACTGTTCTAAACAGTTGTCACCATACGTGTCTCGTCTCCGAACTTTCTAAGGCAATGGGCCAAATTGTTTAATCCGAACTTTTTTTTTGCCCACTGCTTCATTTTCTTTTATTTTCTAGTTCTGTCTTCTTTTACAACCTTTTTTTCCCCTTTTGTACCCATGTCTCTGTGGAGATTTATGTTTACATATACCAGTCTAGCTAAGAATAAAAGATTTATCATCGTTTCAAAATCTTTGCATATCTTTATTAATCTCAAGCTTTATGCGCATCGCGTTGCTGTAGAATATACTACATTTTCACGACAACAGCAATTCACCTCTAACCCTTTGCGATTTTTCGTCGAAAAATTATGTTGTTTTCCGTGATCACATTTCCCTATTACCTTTTTCCCTCACATACATCAAATCGCTACAGTAATTTTTCCATGAAAAATGACGGAAAATGCAATCCAAACGGAACCTTATTTTACCAACTAAAGCTTACGTGGATTCTTTTCGACGAAATTTTGTTTCCCTTCCCTTTCCTTTCCTTTCCTTTCCTTTGGATGTAATCTGGCACCATAAGCACTTTACTAAGAGAACGCCATACACTCGGCGGGATGCATTGGGAAATAGTACGGCTAACTCTGGAGCCTCCCCTAATGCAGTAACTGCTCCTGTTCAAGCGATCAGCTAATCACAACAATTTTCATAAACTCTTGCAAGCTTTTTAACGAACAAAAAGAAAATAGTAGATAGTATGCTACAATCACGGATTCTTGCTTTCAATTAACACATCCATTCATCTCAAAATCTTTTTCCTAATTTCAAGGACAACTAATCAAACACCAGACATCTATTAATTAATAGAGGCTAAACCCAAAAAATTGGCTGATCAGAATTGCCAGCCCTAAAGCAATTGCTACAAGAGATGAAGCCCAAGTGAGTTTCTCTGTTATTCTAGGAACACGATCCTTTAATGCCTCACTACATGATCCAATAACAACCGTGTAACTTCCCATAGCAACAACAGTCCCGACCAAGAACATCAGCAAAAATGCAGCACCTGCCACCCTAGAAGGCAAAGCAAGTGCGGGCAAGATCATCATCAATGCATCCGGTTGCAGCCCATGGACAATTCCTGTAGCAAAAGTCGCCAATCCAATCTTCTTCTTTCCAATCGTTGGATTTTCAAGGCCTTCATAGATGCTAACATCACACTCACCATTTTCAAGGGCCACGCATGGGGCAGGTACTTCTGAAGCTTCCCTGATCCCCATAGCACCAATAACCATTAGGGTAAACCCAACCACTCTCGTGCCCCAAGTCCGGATGATCTCAATGTGGAGCCGATCCTTTAGAAGTAAAAACATTAAACCAAAGATTACCTGTCCAGCATCATGGCCGCATCCCCAAAGAGCTCCGACTGCAGCACTTTCAATCCGTGTGCGCCCAATTGAAAGGGGAGCCAAAGCAGCAAGGTGATCAGGACCTGATAATGTATGCAAGCAACCAGCTAAGAAGCCAGTCCAGGCGCTGTTTACCAGCTCATTTTTAAGGAGCTGCCTACCAACTGCAGCTGCAGTTGGACCTCCAGCCTTGGCTGCACTCTGAAAGCTGGCAAAAGCAGGTGATGCAACCATTGGATGGATCACTGTCATACAGATGGCAGAGAGTAACATCACGGTCCCAGCAGCAATGACCTGAGATCAATATATGTCAAACTAACGTTCATCTTTATCAAGCCTCTACTTTAAGAGTCAATTTTTTATTTTTATTTTTCTTAAAAAGAGTTCATGCTGATTGTAAGCTAGCAACAACACATCCTAAAATTATGCCAATAGCTCCTCTGTCTGGCGTGGATTTGCGTGAATTTCTAGATGATAATAAATTTACAGTAAGTTGAAGATGGTTTTCCAACTAGCCACATCATAAATGAAGGAAAATACAGCCAGTGTTGCTAAACAGCAGGTGCGGGAATGAGCAAGAAAATTTTCATACAGTGTATCCATGTTCTAGTTGTAATTACATAAGCAAGGCTGAAAATTATGTAATTTAATATCTAACCAGTCAAAACATATTATTCTCTTTGGCTGCAACTTCACTGACTTTGTTATAAGTACTTGAAGTCAGCAAAATGCATCATGACTCCTTGGGGCACATATAGAGAAGAGAAAAATAGGCTGTAGCTGTTCGATACCTACTCCCAACCTTGCAACCCCCCTTCCTCTCCATGATGTTCAGCTCTGCATCAATCCGTGCAATATTATCACAGATTTAGGTAAATGAAACCATAAATTACTTGTTCTTCATGGCACGATTACCACTGGCAAGTTCACCTTCTGACGAGGAAGCCAGAATGTGGCTGCTCTAGTCCTCCATCAGGTCATCATGGTTACACCATGTACGTCCCATTAAGTAGTTAACATGACAATGTTTTCAAGAGAGAGGCTCAAGCAAGAAGCATTATCATTCTGATCCTGTGAGGGCTTGATTTAGACAACTTATCTTCATTAAGTTGGTTCCAAAATCTAAGAAGTTTTACACACTAATATGTCCCAACTTCAAGCCTAACAAGGTCAGAACTAAGGCACCATGTAAATTGAGAAAAGGGAAAGGAAAGGATACCACCCCAACAGAAAAGAGAGAAAAGGAGATTAGAGCAAAGTGCTTTCTGTTCATGTCGTTTACATCAGATATGGAAGGAAAAACATTGGTCTATGTAAATTAGGAAGCATTTGGAGAAGGGAAGGAAAAGAAAGGATAAGGTCGTATGTAAATTAGGCAGTAAAGATAATCTAACTATAATTGGTCTACTTTCACTCCAATTCTGTGCACTTTTGAATGGAAACCAAACTTAAAAATAATAATTGAATGCCTTCCTATCCTTTCCTTTCCTTTCCCTCAAAAATCAATGTAAACACAAACGACCAAATCTTACCTATTCTTTTCTTCTCCTTTCCCTCCCATTCCCTCAAGCCAAACATTTAAGAGAAATGGAGCTAGAATATCCTTTTTATTGAAATCACATAGACAAAAATGCCATTAATTATCTCGTGTACAATAATTTCCATAGAAAAGCCTTCAATGCAGGGCAGTCAGGTGCATGACATCTTATACACAAAGAAAATAACTCATATAGCCAATTATAGCACAACCACCCCAGTACTTGGAAAGATGTGTTATACGCTGATCCCATGGAATTGACAGATCGAAGTTGATCTTGTTATAACCTTGAACAAATCAAGGCTTTCTGATGCAGAATTTTCCTCTATTACCAGTGAACCAGTATAAAGTATATTATGAAATGAAGCAGTTGAGAAATCTATAAGTATCACTTAAAAGATAATATAATATTCGTGCCTTTCTATGAGGGCCTTTGATCGTCCTTTGCACCAAAAAAGGAGAAATCACTTAGAACTATAACTCCATGCCATGAAACCTACCAGTTGATGCATGAGCGAGCTTTAAACGGATAAAAGGTTCAAGCAACCCTGTCTATACATAACATCACCAAATCTACCTCGACAGAGAAAGCATGAGAAGAAATAATAATCTGCCAACCTTTAATTATGAGAAGCAATTTTCGAGCAAGGAAAAATAGAAGAATATATGGGGGCGATTATCAAAATATCTAGCAATCTCCAGAAATCATCACTGAGAAGAAGCTCTATCAAATGGTAATCGCATTAAGAGCCCCAACAATAAACACGCCACCACAACAAAGCCAACAGCCAAAAAACATAATCAATCATATCAACTTATAGGAGCAATACTTTGAAAAAAGGTAACCCAAAAGACTAATGTACAAGTCAACAGTCTCCCAGTGCAGTTCCAATCCTGGCAACAAAATATTGTCTTAGAACTCTTACCTAAGTTCTTTAAGTCTCCTGCTAGAGAATCCGTGACTATCTTAGTAATACATTTGATTTCATTGATAAAGAAAAATGCCACCTTCCCATATAGTAGTAATTAAAAAAATACACAATTTTGCAGGATTGAATGGTAGAAGCGGAATCTATTTCCTGTTTGAATCCTTTGGGAGTATCAACTCAATTTAGAAACTTGTGACCCTCAAAAACAGAGTTACAACCGATAAACTAAAGCAGGCAAGAAGCAGATTGATAACGCAAGTATTCAATTTCTTAATTAATACAACAAGCAAATGCATCATTAAAAAAGGAAGACACTATTTTTTAAAGAAAAAAAAATTAACAAGTCCCAGGAGAATCGAATACCTTTTGTTGCTGTGGTAGCGATTTGACATCTTTTCTAAAAAAGTTGACTTTCTCCGTCGACCCATCTGGCCTATCAACAGATGCAGAAGACAGATTATGGGTACAATGGTCGGCAGTGTCAGCAGATTTCGAAGAAATAGCGAAAGAATTAGAAGATGAGTGTTGGTAGTTGCAGGAAAACGAGTTGACCCGGGAAGAGTCGGGGAGGAAGTAAGTCAGTCTGTTGAAATGGGCGGCGGGAATGGTGGTGCTGAGTCGGGGGGGTTGGGGGAGGAAAGTGATGCGTTTAAGGTGAAATTTAGATGGAATCGGGTTATAACAGAGAAGCTTCTCCATCGTAATTAGGCCCCCGCCGCCCGAATCTTCTGCCTTACGAAAAACTAGGGTGGGTGGCAGAGCAGAGAAGAGAGGGTTTAGACTTTAGAGGACAGAGAAGAATTGCAGCAGGAGAGGGAGAGGGAGAGGGAGAGACGGAGCAGTTGAAGATAAAGTTGGCCAATACCTACGCTACTGTCTCGATTGTTAACTGTAACTGTGAACATTTAAAAGAAAAAAAAAAACTTTTTTCCGGTAAAGTTAGTTTTCTTTTACTCTTTTTGTTTGAGCAAATTAAATTGAATAGGCCAACAAGTTACCTTAGAACTAGAAAATGAATCAAACTATTTGATTTTCAAAGTTTGATTAGAAATCGTTTGAGTTTGTTTTACCAGTTAGTCAATTTAAACTTGAACAGCATTTTATGTTCGATATCATTCAAAATTGATAAAGAATTCATTCAATTCTATTCGACGAACAAGTTAAATTTGAATAAAATTTCAAACTCTTTAAAATAATCAAACAATAAACAAGTCAAATTTAAATAAAATTTTAAATTCATTAAAATAGTCAAACAAACTTAAACACTTTGGGTGTTCGGCTTGATTAGATTCGTTTGCACCTTTAGTTGCCCTGAGTTTTTGTTTTGACGAAATTCAATTAGATAGTAGCCTGAACAAACAAATTCATAGAAGATTAGGGATACATCACTTGAACTTTGATTCTATGACGAGCCCAATCAAGCCGGACACCCTAGTGTTCAAACTTGTTCGATTATTTTAAGAAACTTGAAATTTTGTTCAAATTTGTCTTATTTATTTATCGAATCAAGTTTGAACAAACTTTTTGTCGACTTTAATTGTTATCAAACATAAAATACTATTCCAATTTAGATTGACTGGTCGGCAAATCAGGTTCAAATAAGTTTGTATCAAATCAAACTTGATTTGAATATCAAGTAGTTTGGTTCATCTTTCAGCGCTATTTGATTCAAAGTGAAAGCTAAAAAAATATGTTACTAACTAAGTGGTCAACAAATAATAATAAAAAGAAAAGTAGGTTAAAAGTTCACATTACTTGAATAAAATGATAGTATGAAACTTGAGTAAATTATATTAATAGACACTTGTACATTAAGTATTAGAATGCTTCACTTTTTATATTTACAGGAGACGGGAAGCTGTGACGTGGGAATTGGAATAGTAGCAGGAGGTGGCAACAAGCAAGTGCTAGCTCAATGGGCTCTCGAGGGAGTTAGTGCAGGCAGCAACCTCATGAACCAAGCAGTGGCCATTAAGCTAGCATCATGCAAGGCAAGAAAATAACAATGGCAGAAGATCGAGGCTAGTGTTCCACATCAGCAACTACTGAAGATGCTAAGGGCCAGCAAGTTCAAAGACATGAGACTGTGCTTTCCACTCAGAGGACATCCGAAATTTATGCTCCATGTTTACGGAATGCTCATCTGTTTTGTCCACTGATGGAATTAAAGCTAGACCTCTGATTATATTAGTAGTCATGCATTATGATTATCTTTTGATGAAGAGTGGCTTCACCCTCAATGTCAAGGTGCACTTGTATAGTTAATCTGAGCCTTTGCTCACCAATTATACAGTTTACCTAACATTAATAAAATTATACTTATCGTTTCTGTAAAACGAATGACAAATGAATATTAGTATTAGGACAAGAGGTAGTAGCGTCCCCTACCTGATCTTTCATATTTTTTTTCGATACGATAATTTTTTTATTCTACTCTTATTCTTACTGTATACTAAAGGAGAGGAGATGGATCCAAATGGATTAAGGGAGAATCCGGAGAGAACTGAATTAACACCGAACCAAACGGGTGCCTTTGCATCCGCCGATGAAACTTTTAAAAAATCCTGGAGATGAATACAAGTCAAGGGATTCAATTCCTTGACCTGCACCCAATGAGAGTCTTAAGACTCTCTCGAGTGACCAAACTACTCTAAAGTTAGTTAGTTTACTCCACCTTCCACTTAAATTATCCCCTCCCCCTAACTCCTATTCCCTCCACCACCGTATTGCCATTTCTGCACACAGATGCGGCCTCTCTTGTATTGACAACAAGAAGTACTGCCTTATGACAATCAATAGCACGTTGGCCACCATCAAAGATTTTAACTCTATCAATCTAGTTTGATAGTGGTTCAGTCCTCAGAGTAGATTTTAACTCCTGTAGGCCATGTTAGACCCTTCCCCTTAGTGTAGGCTAGAATAGGAGTAGTTCTAAGTGTAGAGTAGAACAACTAACCCAAAAAAAAACCCCTATCCTATGACATAATTAATTACGTACACATAGTTAGTACTATGTAGGCATAGTTGGGCTCTCTCCTTAAAATAGGTTAGAGTAGAAGTATGAATAGGTATAGGGTAGATAAATGATGATTGACAAAAAAAAAAAAAAAAAAAAACTACCGTATGACATAATTAATTACATACATATAATTAGCACTAGTATTAGTTATCTTGATTAGCTTAACTCTTCGGAATACATGTTGAATCTTACTATGTTTTCTACTTTCTGGTCAATTTCGAACAAATTCTAAATAGCAAAATAATGGTGGGTTAGTACTAGTACTTTCTAATCAATAGTATAGCACTTTTGTTTATTGTAGTTAAAAAATATGTTAATGATGCTGACACATCAATGTGTATAAGTATAGCACTTTTTTTTTTTAATGTATTATCCAAACAAAATGTTATCTTCTTTTCTACTATTTAGAGCGCCTGCGGAATGGATTGGGTTTGGCCCGACCGTGGAGGTAGCCAGGCAGGACTTTGAATCCATCGACGGTGTGGACTGTCGTATGCATACGGGCCTGGCTCCACCACACTAGACTAGACCACCGGTATTCACCAGAGCAAGCCTGCCTTTCCATGGCTCTACCTTTTTTTTTTTTTTTTTTTTTTTGACGGAAGCTAGAATTATAAATCTAATCTCAGAAGAAACCTCAAAAGCCATGGCTCTACCACCAGAGCATATTTTTGTCTGTCAGTCTTGGGACAGTCCTCCAACTCTCGTCAGTTCAGTCATTGACCATCGGCTTCATGGAACCAAAGCATCGGGCAGATTACAATACATGCAGAGATTGCTCGGACATTGGGTTTGTTTGGATTGTGAATTATTAGAGATATTTTTACTGTAGCATTTTTTGTAATGTGATATATGTGAGATGAAAAGGTAATTGGGAAGATAAAAAGGTGCGTTGAAAATTGTAATGATGATGTAAGCAAATATATTTTGACAAATAAACAGCAATCCAAACAAACATTGATACACAAGTTTTCGAGCAAATACCGAAAATAATCACTACACTCCATTTTTTTTTTATCGATTTGTGTATTGCGTTATGCACGTAATGTAATATATTGAGGAAATTTATTTATAACTTGTGTATAGTGCAAAAATTAAAGATGGAGCCTAGCTACTCTAAATGTAAATGTGGCTTATTTGCATCATGTGGAAGAATTTGTGCTTTATTTTTTTAAAAGGAATTTTCCTTCTATTTGGGATTTAAGGAAAAAGAAACATCAAAAAATATATTTCTACAATCATAAAAGAGATCTTGCATTAAAGATAATTTCTTTCATAGTATTATAATCAAAGAAAAAGTCTAGCAACTGTAAGTGTACATATAACCTTATTTTTTTTCCTTAGATTTTTATTTATTTATGGAAAATAGAAATATCAAAAAAAAATTTGTGGTAAAAAATGAATCAGAGACAATCAGTTTTATAGTATTAAAATCAAAGAAAAAGCCTGCAAACTGTAAGTGTAAAATGCAGCCTTATTTATTTAGAAAGTAAATATAACTATATCATGCGTTTGTTAATTTGTATTTAGTTTTCTCTATTTGTTTGGGATTCAGAGAAAAAAAAATCTGCCAAAACTTAGACTTTGGCTCTGAAAAGAAAATGTATGAAAGAAATAAAACTCTTTTTTTATTTTGTTTTATCAAATTATTTTTTTTATTATCAACTCTCAGTTGTTGGATTTGAATTTATCAATTGTTCTCCTCTAAGTTACTGTTAAATTGCTAACTTTGTGATGCATTTTGCTAGAGTTTAAAACCTTTGATGGTTAATTTTTTTTTTTTTTTAGATATTGTCCTTGATTTTTCTCTTCTTTCTGCACAAGCCAAAGTACACATCAAGTCTCATGGTTCTACTGCCTTCAATTATGTAATGTGATTGGATGTTTGCTTTTTCCTTCAACGGTAGATTGTACCGTGTAAATATCTCAATCATTTGATCAGTTATTGCCTGTACTTTCATTATACCTCGAACATTAGATTAACAGCATAAAGTAGTTGGTTGATTTACTTTCCATTGACTATCTTTTCGGATAACCTTGATTTCCACCAAAAATGTCATATTTAAATGATTTGTTTCTAAAAAATTCAGACGAGTGTACTGTATACCCGTCTAGTTCGATGGTAGTTCAATCCCCTCCAAGTTATTCCTGGATCTCTTTAGGTCCGCCCCCTCCTCCTTAGTATAGAATAGATCAGATTTATCGTTTTCGAAAAAAAAAAAAAAAGACTCTCTTTTCAGATGCAGATCTTTAACATAGCCACAGTAAAGCTTAAAAGCTTTCTTACTTTTCTCTCTTCTCATTTCCATGGAACAGGAACGAAAGTTTTGAAGTTTCTCATCTTTTTTCTTGCTTGGAAAAATTTTATTGGCATCGTTCATATGTTACTATACTTATTCAGCCATTTGTTGACATGCAAGCGGATTTTTTTATTCTCAAATGTTTGATGCCTCAGTTTTGTAGAATTCAGTTCAGTCTTGGCCCGTTGAGTTTTCTAACTACTCTATGCAAGGCTTGTGATACTACTTGAAACTTGCCTGTTTATTCTTCGATCATATGTTCCTTTGGCAGTTCTTTTTAATGGAGTTGGTTATTGGTCAGCTATGGTTTGATACCTTTGATTCTAAACAGTTTGGCCATAATTGAAAAACGATGTCTGAGCTTTAACAAGCATCATCGTCATGTATGTTTCCTGCACTTCTGACTTTTAGCTTTAGCCAAAAAGTTGGAGAAAATCTTGGCAGGCTATTTAAGCTACTTTTTTCGATGTTGTTCTTTCTTATTGCTTTATCTCGCTTTGAAGTTAGTTGCTTTCCATATTTCTTGGCTAAAAACTGCTCATGTTAGCTCTTTTAATCACGATCAACAACCTTCCTTAGACATCACAAGCAATGCCTTCATGTCCAAATCGGCACATCTGACTTTATTTTCAAATGAATGTGAGAGTTATTATGTAGGGGAAAAAAAAAAACGATGGGCGGCAAGTAGGGCTGCAAACGAGCCGAGCCGAGTCGAGTTTTGAGCTAATCGAGCCGAGTCTCGACTAAATTTTACCAAACTCGAGCTCGAACTCGAGTTCGACGAGCCGGCAAATTTCGAGCTCGAGCTCAACTCGAATTAAGTCGAGCCGAGCTCGAGCTCGAAAAAAAATAAAAAATAATTATTTTATTTTAAAAAAAATAAATAAAATAATATTTTTTTCTTAATAAATAATAAAATATTAAGGATATATACGTAATTTTACTATAAAAATAAAAAATAAAAAAAATAAATATATAATATACGTAATTTTATTATTAAATAAATAAATAAATATATATATATATATATACCCAAGCTCGCGAGCCGGCTCGCGAGCGGCTCGATTCGTTTGCAACTCTAGCGGCAAGCTTATTTGAGATGAAAATCAAAGAGATTTCTATCAGCTAATGTCCATAGGGTGAGCCAAAAAAATTTCCAAACAATGCGTTTCCAGTCCTCCAATTATTTGCTTTCTTCACAATATAATTCAATAGTGCTACCTCATGCAAAAAACAAACAAAAAACTGTAAAAGGACTATACTATTCCAAGCTAACAGAAATAAAAACTAATTTTTCATGTAATTGAATGGTTTCTACACTATAAAAATTAAAGAGCTTAAATTAAATACTGCTTCGGAGTTTAACACAAACTACATTGTCACTTCTAAATTATGAAAACACTTATATGCTAAATATAAAAACAATTAGGTACAAACAATTTGTTATTTTTTTCCAAAAAGTATCATTGCTACTACCACGAATATATTGTTTGATCAATTGGTACGTTGAATATTTTCTAGTGGGCATTGGCTGCGCGGAGCTTAGTGTAGCTCAAATAGTCTAGATATATGAATCTATGGTGATCCGTGATTTTCCATATTAAATGTAAGGTGCTGTTTGGTAAAAGAGGATCGGAATTAGGAATTGAAATAATTCCAATTCTTGCTATTTGGGTTACATGTATTGGATTCAGAATCTTGGAGTGAATAGTTAAAATTAGAGAATTCTCAATCCCTAACAAATTGGAGGGTTTTGGTGAATTTCTAAATTTGACTCAATTTGAATTGAAAACTTCAAAAAAAAAAAGAAAACATGTCATTATCATCCTTTTCTCTCTATTCATTTTCTCCTCCGATCCTCCGTGACAGCAGCCCCACCCTATCTAGTTCTTTCTCTCCTTTTTTGTCAATCTTTCTCTCACTTTTCCTTTTCTTCTCTCTTCACACTTATTCTCTTTCCTCCAATACTCTATGGCAGCCTCTTCTCTCCATCTAGTTCTCTCTCCTCTCTCTCTCTCTCTCTCTCTCTTATTTTTGTGCAAGCCTTTCTATTACCTCTTGTCAGTCGCTTTTCCATGCTCCATACATTGCAAGGTTGATTGGTAATAGTCAGGTGGCAGTTCAATAGAAATTGGTGAAGCATGAATACTTAAAGGATGGGAAGAAGGAAGTAGGAAAGGGGAAAGAAGAAAAAAATAAAGATAAGAAAATGAAAAATAAGTTTATTCCAAAATCTTATAAATATATACCAAACACTAGTCAGTGTAATGATACTCTTGATCAAACTCCATATTGAATTTTTGGACGCGATTCCAATTACAATTCTCATTCCTAGGTTTGAACCAAGCGCCCCCTGAAAAGGAGCCAAGCTATTTTTACCAGTAGAAATTGATAAAATGATCAGTATAATTCATTTTTTATAAGTTGAGTGACCTTTTTGTCACACAAAAAAAAAAAGTTTAGTGATCAATTCATACCATTTTAAATAATTTAGTCATCGTTTTGGCCATTTGCTCTAAGTTTTTCTGGGGTTTTGTACAAACTACAAAGCTTTACAATTCTTCTTGTCGTATTGAACCTTAAATCATCTATCCAAGAGTTGTTTAAATTAAAATGGACATGTCCGATGTTTTGCATGGATTTAGGGTGATATATCAGTGAGCTTTTGTTGTCGCTACTATAATAATTAATACTGGCTCTTTTTTTCCCCTTCTTCAGATGGTGAAGAAGCTGAAGTCATGTCCATTTATTGGCTCTAGGATCAATTTAATGTATCTCTAATCTTTTCTGGGATTACAAAAAAGGGAAATTCAACATTTACTAGCAATGGCGGAATCACGTGTACTTGAGGGGTAATTGCCTCCTCCCAAATTAAATTTTAGATAACTGCATGATAGATTTAAAAGTTTGGAATATCAAAGAAGTTTTAACCTTTTTCAGATATAGATGTCACTCTGTTAGGGAAAAAAGTTTTAACCTTTTTTAGCTTGAAAATGAGCAGGGTAATTAACTCTATTAATGGTCTACAAGTTGACAATTGCCCTCCTATTTATAGGCCCTAGTTCCGCTGCTATTTAGTAGAGAGTGGAGAATATTTTAGACGTTAGTAGTATACCACTATTCATCATCTTAGTTGAACAAGAATGCACCTTGGGAGGGATAAAAATTTGGAAAAGGGGAATAAATTAGTCAAACAAAAAAAAAATAGAAAAACCCATCAAAGAAATAATTACTCATTCATTTGATGGTAGGACTTGCTAATCTTTAAAGGTCCATAAAAGGAAATTCGATGATGGAATCGAAACATATATTTGGGAAAATGACAAATTTCATCCTTAAACCTTTTTTTTTTTTTTGGTTGGTGTCAGTTTAATCCCTAACTTTTACTTTTAATCAATTTGATACTTGAACTTAGTTTGCAGTTTCAATTAAAGACCTTTGCGGTAGCACCACTATTTAAAATTAATCTACTTCCTAATTGAATAACTAAATAGGGGTGTTATGGAAATGTCACTCATGGAACTGTAATAAAACAAGTAAATCGTGTAAAAAATTGACATATAAAACTTTTAAAGTGTGTAAAATGTCACCAGATAAAACTTTTTAAAGTTTAATCTTGTGATTTTTTTACACGATTTATTACAACCCCGTGAGCGATGTCCCTAAAATATGCCTGTTTAGTTGGTCAATTAGGAGTTATATCACTTTTAGGTGGTGGTGTTGCTACAGAGATTCTTAATTGGAACTGCAAAATAAGTTCACGTATTAAATTGGTTATGAATTAAAGTTAGGGACTAAATTGACACAAATGACAAAGTTTAGATATGAAATTGGCAATTTTTTCCATTTATTTCAAGGAGATAAACATCATACACATATATACATTGGAGTTCATTTAAAAGTTTTTAAAATTTTGAAGGGGACAAAAATATTTTACTTATAAAGGTTATTACTAAGAAATTTCAAATGATTAAGAGAGCAAATCATAAATCTGTAGAACTTGGAAGGCAATGGCCCCTCCTCGCGCCTCCTAAGTCCGCCCTTGGTACTTGGCATTGCAATACGAAGACGAAGGACAAGCCATTTTGCAAATTCATTAGCACTCCTAGCATGTTGTTACAAGTAACAAGACGATAAATCGCACCAAAAAATAAATTTAAAAAAAGTAGGACGGTAAAATCCAAAAGTGATTCAATAAAATTCTAAATCCGGCAAAGAGAAGCCCTAATGGTAAAATAAGATAGGAGAGAATTATAGTTTTGACCTCCATTGTTTTTTTGGTCTGTGTGCTAAATTAATTTCTATTATTTCATCTAAAGTAAATTTTGGCCCCTAAAATTTTTTATTCTAGACATATTTGGAACAATTAACTAAATGGGCAATAAGAATTTTAATTAATAGATATTTTATTACCTATATAGTACAATTTCATTCCAATTTGCATTTCATTTCATCCTAAAACCTATTTAAAAATTAAGGGAATATCAATGATTCAAAATTAAAATATTGAAAACCGAAAGAGCAAATTCAAAATTGTTGATTAATAGTAATTGGACATTGATCCTCATTCATTCTTGAATTTTCTTTAGTTGTTCTAAATGTACATAAAATTATAGTATACTTTAGGGATCATATTTGATTTGCTTTAGAGCAAATATTAAAAACCAATTTAGCATACATGTCAAATATTGGAGATCAAAATTGCAATTCTTCCTAAAGGATAGCAGCCACCTTACGTGTCAACAACGCAGAGCCTCATTATCTTAAGCACAAAACGAGAGGTCCGAAGCCTCCCCCCACCCAAAACCAGAACCTCAATCTCTCACTCTCTAACCAAACCGATCATCATCGACCCATCAGTGCCGTTGAAATCGTTCATGTCCCGCCACACCATACCCATCTTTCTCTCCACCGTTCCCTCTTGACAAATCCCAAATCCTTATATCTTGATAATTGTCAATGGTGGTCCGAGACACACCTGATCAGCCCAATATCTCTAATCTTCAGACAAAGAGAACCAGGAACGTTTCAATTACTTTAAAAAGAAACAAATCATCCAGCAAGTCCCAGCGCTCCAATACTACCAAACAAGCTGGAATAGAAAACTTATGGCAAAACCAGTGCAAATTGAGGTGTGGAATCCGAATGGGAAATATAGAGTTGTCAGCACAAAGCCTATGCCTGGAACTCGTTGGATCAATCTGTTGATCCAGCAGGACTGTCGCGTAGAAGTAATCATCCAACTTCCAACTCTGTTCACTAAGACTGTCATTCTTCAATATTGGAACTTTGTTTTCACTCTCTTTGGATTGATATCATGCGTTAACTTCCGTTCAATTTTCATGAACAGATATGCACACAGAACAAAACCATTTTGTCTGTTGAAGATATCATTGCTCTGATTGGTGATAAGTGCGATGGAGTCATTGGACAGGTAGATGCAGAGATTGCACTCGCACCTCTGAAATTCTTGATATATTTATTCTCTGGGCTTTTCTTCACAGGTTTGATGCCTGTGTTTGTTATGTTATTCTAGTTGACTGAGGATTGGGGGGATGCACTGTTCTCTGCGTTGAGCAAAGCTGGAGGTAAAGCTTTCAGCAACATGGCCGTGGGATATAACAATGTGGATGTTAATGCAGCCAACAGATACGGGGTTGCCGTCGGAAATACGCCTGTAAGTCATGTTTCTTTCGGAACGCTTTTGCTTGCGAATCGCACCTTCATAAGCTCTTTTTTGTTAACAATCTGGTGCTTCAGTTCAACCCACATAGGATTTAGGCATTACAATCACACGAGTGTTTGCTGACTAACTTTGTGTACTTGAGTTGCGTAAGTGGATTGTAGCAGCTGATGGTCGCACAAAATTTTGTTGTTTGTGCTCCAAATGATGTTTGTTGTGTACTAACTTGTGTGCTTGAGCTGGTTTTAATTGGGTCGAATACAATGAAATTAACTGCAGGGTGTGCTCACAGAGACTACAGCAGAGCTAGCAGCTACACTTTCCGTCGCGGCAGCTAGAAGGATTGTGGAAGCAGATGCGTTCATGAGAGGCGGCTTATACGAAGGATGGCTTCCTCATCTGTAACGGCGACCACTTCATTTTTAGTGGAATTCAGCTTATTACACTTTTAAATTTGCTTCTTGACCAGTACTGTTTTATGATTCAGTTGAGATTCTCTTTTAGGTTTGTGGGCAACTTGCTCAAACGACAAACTGTTGGAGTGATTGGAGCTGGTCGTATTGGTTCTGCTTATGCCAGAATGATGGTAATGCCTTAGCATCTCTATTCACTTGATGCTAAAGATGAGCAGCAACTTTCTAAAATGTGGCGACACTTACCAAACATAGTCCAAACCTTTATCATTGCACTTTAAAAGCCTAACCTTGTCGATATGTTAGGAAACAATGGCCTACTAGATCAGCCAAGGCTTGCCTGAAGATGCTTCTCGAAAGCTTGAAGAATGAAGATTCTAGTTAATATCCTAGTTTCTTTGGCCAAGGCTAATTATGCGTCTGTGGTCGTTTATATCAAAATGATCTGTCTTTTGCTTTGATGAATTACTTTATATGTGCGTGCATTGATTGAGGAAATATATGGATTCCCTGAAATTTTGCTGTGTTGATTGAACTGAACTCTATATTGAATCAAACAGGTTGAAGGCTTCAAAATGAACTTAATCTACTACGATTTGTACCAAGCCACCCGTCTAGAAAAGTTCGTCACAGGCATGTATTTCCCTTTCCCTGCCTATTGTTCTCACTTTCCCAGCATAAAATGAGTAATGCCAAACGTCCATTTTGCAGCTTATGGCCAGTTCCTGAAAGCCAATGGTGAACAACCCGTGACGTGGAAAAGAGCTTCATCCATGGATGAAGTGCTTCGAGAAGCTGATGTGGTAACCATCAAACTCACTATTTTAGTCCAGAAATATAAAAGTCATTTTTGTCCTGTTTCTCTCAACGCATTTTCACCATTGGTTAATAGATAAGTCTTCATCCTGTCCTCGACAAAACAACATATCATCTTGTGAATAAAGAAAGGCTTGCAGTAATGAAAAAGGTAATGCATGTCTTTAAACTTCCTTCCTCGATGAGCTAATTGGTGGGATTGGAATGACTTGCTTCATCATTCCTTGCTGTGTAACTTGATAGTTGATTCGCAGGAGGCAATCCTTGTGAACTGCAGCAGGGGTCCGGTCATTGATGAGGTAGCTCTTGTGGAGCATCTGAAAGCAAACCCCATGTTTCGAGTCGGTCTTGATGTATTTGAGGTACTTAAACTTAGGATTAATCTTTCCTGTGATAGTGTACACATCAACGTTGGATAAATGACAACCATGCAAAATATGAATTTGAAAATCAACTTTTGTATACATGTCATAAATCAAACGGTAATAGTGTATACACTATCAGTATATATAAGATTTACTCTTAAACTTAAGAATACTAGTAAGTTCTTTCGAGACTTACAACCACAAATGGGGAAATAATCTGCCTGCCATTTATGGTGTACTCCATTCTAGGATGAGCCTTATATGAAACCTGGGCTTGCAGACATGAAAAATGCTATCGTGGTGCCTCACATAGCATCCGCTTCCAAGGTGACTGATGGCTATTTCCATCATCTATTTCCAGTTAGTGGGGACTAGAAAATTGCTTGTTCTTTAAGTACTTACCAACCCACACGGTTTATGCAGTGGACTCGTGAAGGAATGGCAACACTAGCTGCCCTGAATGTCTTGGTATACCATCTTTACAAGAAAAAGTTTAGGAG